>NW_016161275.1:46036-53320 GCF_001687245.7 Rhagoletis zephyria
AAAAATTGGCCTTTGTTTAAGAACATTGTTGACCGTTTCGGGTTTTTCGCTCATTCTAGTTTTTTTGAAGCCATTTATTTGACACTTGGCGTCTGCTCGACGGTGGATATTTAAATATATTTACACAGTTGGTGCTTGGCATAATTGCTTATGTTTGTGTGTTCTCGATAAGATGATCTGTCTTGATTCTCTTTAATATATCTTGGTAATCTTGATTTTCTCTGATATGTGGGCAATAAAATGTATGTTAACAATTTTTTCTCACTACTTGAAAATTTTTATTAAGAATTTTTTAATTGTTACATAGGTATGCATATAATTAATTGAGCATTTGCTTTGGGATGCTTAATGATGCTGCAGATAAAGTTAAACATCTGAATTTGCTGTAGTACTGAAATAATGAAAATATGAATTTCGATGAAGAGTAGAATTAAGGCCTATTGTCGACAGCTTTATTTTATTGGATACCACCCGGCCGGAAATAAATCTCGATTTTGGAAATGCGCTGGTCAGATTTGCTTTCTTCCGCCTAGCGCCCGACAATAAAAACTATCGGAGCGCTAGACCCAAAGGAACGCTCGCTCTAAGCAGCCTCTGTTCAGTGATTCTAGACAGTTTCCGCCTAATGAAGTGTCAAATTACTAATCCGAATTCCCATATAGTAAGAATTGGCCTTTTCATAGAGCCTTTATAAAAATTCGTTACTCCAAGTAGTATTTTGTAGAATACAGCCAATCCAGGCACTGCTAAAACATATCTCAATTAAGGAAAATTTCCCAGCACCAAAAAAGGGAATCTATTACTCTGGAGCTATTCCAGGTTCTAACAAGATAAACTTGTTTCAGGACAACCTATACTGTGCCCATCGAGGTTACCATTGTTGAGAGAATCTGTTCAGCGCCACAAGTGAGTATCTCTGATAAATTTTTGTATGCTTGGTCCAGATTCTATTGGGTGAGAACATTGGTAAGAAAATGTATTAAGCGCCAGAATAGATATTCTTTAGAAGGGATTTCCATGCCACAACCTGTTTTGGCACTGTTGAGAAAATCTTAGTTACGGAAATCTAGTCAGGCGATAGGGGGAATCCGGGCTTTGTCTAGAGAATTTCCGGCCGGGAAGTCGCTCAACCCGCAATTTCTAAAAAAATGTGAGCAGAAATAAAAAAATATGTAGTCGCTATAATGGAGTCAAAGCTAACGAGGTGGTATGAGAAGCGTCCTGAAATATGTTTGTCTGACCGAAACCTTGGAGATAAAACCAAGAATCGAGCCTATGTCTTACCGAGTGGTAGTACGTAGATTTAAACACCCCTAAAAAACTATCGGGTGCAATCGGCCATAATGGCTCCTCTGTGTAAGCTGTTACAGCCTTGAATCGCGGGATAAAGGGAGAGCTTTGGTGGGGTCACTTCGACTTACACGGTTTAAGTGCTCACTAAAATCAGCAGCGTTTGTTTACCAGAAGATACGACCGTAGCAAGGCATTTTAAAGCAATGTGTTGAGAGCTGGGCTTGAGACTCGCCTCGAATATATAGCCGCGTACATAAAAACACGATAATTCTGCTGATTTGGATACATCATTCTCATGGAAAATAACGAATCTGTTAAAGGCTTTTATTGACCGTCACCTATCGATCGTGAACGAAAGTAGTTTCAGCAGTTTAAGAACCAAGTGTAGTCGGAAACGTTTACACTTCGGCTTCGGCGTAAAACGCAACAAGAAAATGAAAACTTATAACAATATTGGTGCCTATAGCAGGCTACAAACGAAAAAAAAATTAAAACGATCGGTTGAAACTCATATTGGCACATGTGTGGATTTGTTGTAAATTTTCATTCCACATCATAAAAATGTGCGCAAAAAGAACAAAACCGCTATTAAATAATAACCAATTATATATTAAACTATATTTAAACTAATTTAATAGTTCCTTGATAAATATTTTGCTTAATCTTACCATTTTTCCGCTTATTAGCCCATTTCCAATTTTCAAAAAAATTACAAAAATCGTCAACTTTGCCACACACGCACAACCGATCGAAAGTTGACCAAATTTGTTGTAAGCTTTCGATCGGTGTCCAAACCACACCACACACGTGGCAGTCTATTGAAATTTTTATTTAGACATGTGTGCCGAAGTATTCGCCCAATTTTAATCTCGCAAAAAAAGCAAATCTCATTAAAATATTTGAAATCCAACTGGAATAAGATTACATAGCAATGTATTGAAACAACAAACTATAATTCTACAGTTTTACAAAAAAAAATTATAGTTCCAATATTCATTATTTATTCACTTTTAGTTTAGTTCATAAACAAAATCTATGAACATTAGGGTCTATCATTCTCCATAGTGCAGTGTTTTCATCAGAATTATAAAATGTATTATATTTTAAGATTTACGCCAAAATATTTCGGCTAGATATGAAGATTTAGCTGAGCTGGACCGGCTTGAAAATATCTCATTTAATATCTTATAAAATGGTTTCTTTAACGAAAAAAAAAAAATATTTTTAAAAACGAATGGCCTAATTCATAAAAAATATCTTCATATTAAAGAGCTCTATAAAGTGACATTTTCATAAAAATTTTGGATTTTTAATGCAATTAAAGCCTTCTTTATGAATTTGGGTGTAATTTTATTTGTAAAACTCGGATTTTTGGGTGACTTTTCATATAGGCCCAGCTCACTGAAATCTTAAATTTTTTTAGAAATATTTTGGCGGAAGTCTTTAAATATAATAAATTTAATAATTCCGGCGGAAAAACTGTTATTTTTTTTGAGGCACTCTAATATACATGTATTTTTATATAGCAAACGTTATTTATATTTTTCTAAACCATCGCATTGATTTTGTTGGGAATAACTTTTGGAAAATAAATTGCCAATGCCTTCCATACTGCGGCATTCATCGTAGGAAACTAGTCTACAAAAATATCTAGTAAACATACAAATTTATTTCCAATTTTGCGAATCAAAGACGTTTTAGTTTAAGCGCAAAATTATTTAGAATTTAACCGTAGTACAAATTTAAATTGTGAGCGAGCAACTATTTAAAGAACAAAACGAAAGACTTAAGGTGCGAACTTGACTCCGATATTTTAATTCAATTGTAAGTGACTGGGTTGAATATCTTAAGAGCCAGTTTTTCAGTGCCAGTTTAAACTTAGACTGCTTAAAGTGCATTTAAATTGAACAATTGACAATGGCTTATCTTAGTTTAAACCAGCCAGCTCGAGCGTTTGAGCGTGCACTGAAAGCCTGACCCTAAGTGGCTAACTGAGTTCGTTTGAAAATTGTAGTCGAAATAAACCAAAAACAAATAGTGAGAGTGGGACAGTTTGCAATTTTTTGCAGTTTTATAATAATGATTGGCATATTTAGTGAAAATAAACTTAAATATCGACACCTGAGTGGAAATAAGGAAAGAAGGCGCCTTCGAACTGGCAGCCGAAATAGGCCGATTTTCCATTCAGATGTCGATATATGCTTCTTCTGATCAAATAAATAGAGATATAGAGGTATTAAAAAAATGCCCTTACAAAAAGAAAACACAGTCTACTTTGATACATGTAGTGACACTTAGAGTCGTATTTAAGGTGCTTTGGCACATGCTTACAAAACGATAACAACAGCAGCAGCGGCAAAAACTTTTAGTAGGATGAGTGCAGCTATAATAAATGTTAAAATGAATTTTTTTTTTATTTACAATGTATCATAAAGAATTCAATTTAGCACATTCGAGACAAGAACACAGTGCCTTTAAAGAGTTTTTTTTTTTTGGTTTGGTGAACAAGACAAAAGACACATGATGTGAGCAAATACATATTGTATATATTTTGTTGGTTATTTGGGGAACAAAAGAGTGTAAAATATACAAAAAGTGTGAAAAAGCTTAAGATATGTATGTATTTATGGGTGAACGAAAAACCAAAAACCATTTGTAATGAAATACATATACATACATAAACTAACAAAAATAGTGAAATCAAATTAATATTCGAATATTGGCTTGCACATGCGAAATAAAAAACTCATACACAACAAATTAGAAAACAAAAAAAAAAAACAAATCTAACGCTAAGCGTTGCTAAGCAGAGGAGCACCACGAGCATACAGTCGACTATGAAATAAATAAGCGCTGCAAGTTATATCCCCCAAACTGTCCAAGCACACAATTCAGCCCAACCTGATTGAAAAATGCATTGAAAGCGTGCCAGCGCTCGTTTAGCCTGTCAAATTGTACAACCGAAATGAGCATTCGAACAATCAAAGATTCAGGCGTATATACATACAAACAATTGGCAAATCAGCCAACAAAGCGAAAAATTTTAAAGGAGTAGGAAACGAAATATACAAACAAAAAAAAAACAATGGACCTCAAATCATATCAATTACTTAACTTCATTCAAAGCATACTTTATTTTCACCTGCGACAAAAGCGCTGGGTACACAATCAAGAAAAGGCACCAGCACACATACCGACCAACGACACATCAAATACTGCTGAAAGCGCATCAATTCTTGACGCCGCGCGCCAGCTAACTAAATCCGGCGTTCCAAGTAGCCATTAAAGCGTATGAAAGTCCGTCGTCCGTACAAGGAAAAAAAAAAATCAGGCAAAAATAAAAGTAAGAAATAAAGTGAAAAAAATTTGAGAAAAAACCTGTCTACATATAAGAAGCTTCTTTATATCGCACAAATGTATCTTTTAAAAACTGCAACTGCACACAAGCGTACGACACATGTTCTTGCGCCTTGGCAAACTTATCGCCAACCAGCGATAACAAAACGTTTAAATGGTTGAATGGCTAAATGGCTGGACAGAGCCACCGGCTGGATATGCGCTGGAGTGGCGCTGGTGAGGGTGGCTGCTTGGATGGCTGGCTGGCTGGCTGGCTGGCTGGCTAGCTGGCAAACAAGCGTCGCAATCAACGGCTGCAATAATAGCAGAAGCAGCCATAAAATCAGCCAATAATGACAAGACTAGCAGCGGTTTGGTGTGGTGGTTGCGAACAAAAAGAACAACAATGTCAGCGGCAAATGGAAAAAGCGACGCGTCGGTGTATAAACTGCAACATAATCGAAAGACAATAGTGCACAATGAAGTCTTGATTGTTTTGAAATGGAGGTATACAGGCGCATTTTAAAGTCTACTTAATTTTACGTTTTTTCCCCTGTTTTTTTGTACTTTTTGATGAAATGATTTTTTTTGTTAGCAATGTGTGGCAAGATTTCAACAACACAGCAACCAACTGTCAACCATAAGTTGAAAACAATAAGAAAGGAACAGAAGTAAACTAAAAATCAATAAGTAAAAGAATTGCGAGCTTTGCTTTAAGAGCAAAGAATAAACTTAAAAAGGCGCCAATAACTAAAGCAAAGTAAATAAAAAGTTGAGCTGCATTTTTCCTAGTCTGAACTATGTCGAACATTTTGTTATTTGATGCATCACCTTTTTCATATTCGCTCCTACACATTCGCTACATTTTTATGGCTCTTAATGCTGATTTGATTTGAGTTTAAAGCCTTTCTGTCATTTTGTTTAGTTTTTGCAAAATTTTCTATGCAAACCGGCACATGCCATTCTAACTAAAACGTGTATACGCATTTTGGTTATAGAAAAAACTGTGATAGGTTTAGGCATACAATTTAGAAAAAGTACAAAAGACTTAAATTGCGAAATTCCAGGATTTAGCAGAATCTTGTGTTTTGACATAAAGAATCCACAATTATTGAAACTAAGAAGGCCCAGATATATGAATTTAGGCAGTTTTTAAGTTGATTTTTATCTTTAGCCAAAAAAATTAACAAAAAATTCAGTGATGCAGCTCCGGTTGGGCTCCAAACTCTTAAACTCGGCTTAATTTTCGAAAATTGTGGCGTGAAATATAGGTCTGAGTGTGGCCGTTGGAATCAACTAAGCAAAAATTTCTCGTTAAACATAGCGTTAACTATGTCAAAGATGTTTAGGAGACATTAGACCAGCGATGGGCAGAGAGAGCTTTTACTCTGCTCGCGCCTATACAAAATATATAGAAATCTTAAGAGAGTGCATTCGATGCATCGCTTGATTGGCCGGAGTGATGTGTTCCGACATGCCTATAATTTCGTTCACTTCATTCTAAATATCGTCACTAGATTCGAATAAAGGCGCGAGCTCAAAAGTTGACCCCGAAAAAAGACGAATCAAAAACTTCAGCGAAGAAAGAGTCTTAACATAGTTGGTCGACGGCGAAGAAAGACGCTTAAACTTATTTTCGTCGTCAGCTATGTTTGCGGTTGTAACAGTGTGTAAATTCCCCAAAGAGTTTTTGTTGAATGCTGCTGAAGTGACAGACCTTGGCCTGGTATAGATCTATGTCTTCTTTCCGTTTAAGTAATATACGTTCTAAATATAAATGAAATCGGACCAAAAATACGGATTATCCAAATATCTCGACTCCACTTAACTAGCGGATTAATTCAACTTTCATGTTGCATTGTGATCGAGTTCTGAGCTTAGTTTGAAGCTTCAACCCTCTAGCGCATCGCGAAGTTGATTAAAAATTTATTAACAGATTTTATTACACACAGATGAAACTTAACTAAAGCTTGTAAAAAAGCCGTCATGGCCTTAAGACTGAATTAACTTTCGCCGCCCTTTTTTTTTTGTATAAATCGAAATTTGAATACATTTGAGTCTTTACATTAAAAACCACAAACATAAGAAACCAAAATCTAATTTTCGAGGCGAAGTTAAGATTTAATTAAAAAAAAAATAAAAAGTTGTTTAAAAAGCTTTCTATTTATTTTTTATTATTATTTATTGACTATACAAACTGTAAACTAGAGATGTTCTTGCGCATTACCTCGATTCGTATTTTTTTTTTATAATTTCATATGTATGTATTATTTGTCGTTTTTTTAAATAATTTTACGCCGCAATTTACGCATAGCTCGTTTACTGCAAGGGTGTCATAATCGAACAAAATCAATTTTTAATTAGGAATGCCACCCCTGCTTTTGCGTTCTGAGCAAAAAAAAAGCTGAGCATATTTCTAAAAAAGTAAATTTTGAATTACTTCACTAAATTATTAAACATGCGATATGTAAACTGTAAATTTTAAAGCTGTTTTTCTGGAGTTTTTAATTTTTTTATTATGACACTCTTGCAGCAAACGAGCGATACGTATTTTCTAACCGACTTTTAATATAAAATATTTCCTTTCTAGTTATTTATCAACGTTTACATTGGGAATATCTGAAACTTGTTTTTTTTGTTTTTGAAAATATTTTG
>NW_016161276.1:0-29039 GCF_001687245.7 Rhagoletis zephyria
AAATTAATATACCCTTGTGCACAAGTGCGCTCGGGTATAAAAACTCAAAGCCAGCTATATTTTAGGGCGATTGGTTTTTGTCCGATTTCAAAAATTTTCCTAAACATTTTTTATTTTATATAAAGAGCCATTGTATATATCAATTTTGATTAAATATTGAAGAGTTTCTTAGCAACATTTCTCAAAAAATTTGAAAGTATAAACTCGAGGTCGTATAACTACTTAATATTAATAATAATAGATTGGCACTTACACATAACACATGTGTTAGTGTTTGGCCGAGCTTCCCCTCTGATTTGTGACGTGCGCCTTGATGTTGTCACACAAAGCGGAGTGACCTACAGTCCCAGACGAAGACTCCGAACGGCGATTGTATTTTTATGAGAAGCAGTTTTTTATGGCAGAAATGCTTCATTTCGAAGATTTTTCTACGATTTCATTAAGCAAAGTATCAATTTGTTAAAAAATAAATTTACTTTTAGACAAATACTAAATATTTGGTCAAGTTTGAAAAAAAATTGGTGCATTTTAAAGGTCTATAAATACCCTTTTTAAAACATGTTTTTTTTTTAATCGCATGAAAGTAGTCAAGTTGTTAATAAAAAAGTGCATCAAGTATGCAAATAACAGGTTTCTCTTAATAAAAATAGCGGGTTCAGAAATCAGAAAATTTATTTTCATGTTGTCCTACACCCAAGCTACAACAAGCAGAATAAAAGAATGTGTGTTATAATTGGAAATCTATTGAAGAGAAACAAAGATTTCCAATCGAAAAATATTGATTTTCGAGGATTCTTTACCATTTCTACGAAAAGGGTTTTTGTTCCTATGAATATTTTTTGATTTCAAAGTAAAAAAAATTGGGGTATATTTTTTCCCGTATAGAATAATCCTAGGGGGTAAGAGCATATAAATTTCGACTTTACTTTTTCACATGCATATTCGGACCAGCCTAATGTGGGTACATGCAATACATACATACATATATATATACTTATTCCTTATACCAAACTTCTAATCAAACTCTCATTCAACTGTCAATTAAATTTGCAAAAATGCAAAAATTTTACCAAAATAAATTAACTCCAAATAAAGTCAAATCGAGCAATCAACACAAATATGACTGAATTTTTCAAATCGAATAAAACTCGTGTAGTTTTATGTTATGACAATTTAATTTATACGATTAATGCACGAGTTAGCCAGGAGTCGCATTAATGGCACGCAGGCTTACGAGTTTACTGGCGCATTGTACCGTATGTTTGTTGCATGCAACATGTGCAGAGTCTAAAACAAATGTATTAGCCCACGGAAATGCAACCCAGTGATATTGTATTTGAACGAATATAAATTAATTACTGCGGGCAGCCAATAAAGCCAGCGGAGGTAAAAATGCAATGACATAAAGAAAATTAAAAAATAAAACTAAAAAAATTACTGCAAACGGTAAGAAAAACTGGTAAGACAACAACTCAATTGTAAATATCGAGCAGACGTAAATATGAAGGAAATGAATACATACATATACATATATGTATAAGTATGAATGAGACCATGTTTACAAGCGACATTAGATGAATGAAGCAAATAGATATCGACTCGTATTTTAGCAACTACTCAAACACACATTCATGTTAACTTTCATATACATGTACGTATATTCACATAAGTATATGAGTGTACATTAGGGTGGTCCTTAAAAAATCAAATGAGCGATTTTTTCAGTCTCACCCCTTAAATCGGTAATACCACGGTCACAGATGTCACATACAAATTTTAGTCCCGATTGGAGACGGTTAACGCGTGTCGCACAAGGGTTAAAGTTCAGACTCAAAAAATTAAAACTAATTTCTTTGCCAACTATACCCAGAATCGATACTATCATAGTCGAAGATATCACATTAAAATTTTGGTCCCGATTGGAGTCGGTTAAGACGTCTTCATAGATTAATCTGAATTTTGACCCCTGTACGCCACGCTTTTACAGTCTCCAATTGGGGCCAAAATTTATATGTGATATCTTCGACTATATGTAGTACCATCGACGTAGGGGTTTAAGCTTAGGAAATTTGATGTAAAAATTTGCTTCATATAATTAAGAACCATCCCAATGTACATACTACGTAAATATATTTTTGAAAACCTGTAACTGTCAAGGCATCTGTATCACCATTCATTACTTGACAATTTTTTGTGGGTTCATAGACTTTTTTCGCATAAATCAAGTGGCAAATTATGACAGTTGCAGAGTAGAAAATTCGAACGGATCGCGCACATAATTTCCAAAAAAAAGTTGCATAAATTACTACAAAATACGTACAGCTGCGGTCAATAAAATTTTCGTTTAGAATGTATTTAGTTCCATCTGTAATAGAAACCAATTGGATAACAGATTCAAAGGTTGCACAAAGTTCATAAAAATTTAAAATTAAAAAAAAAAAATCATCGAAATTTCAAAATTTCAGAAACTTTAAAAGTTTTAACTATAGCCCACTAAATTTTAGTACAGTAAAGTGCAAGCTTCAAGTCATAAAAAATAGACAAAAACCTGAAATGTGCTACTGTTCCACGCAAAAATCTGAAATGTGCTTCTTTTCGACGCGCATAATGAAATATGCTAGTCTTCGACGCGAATAATGAAATGTGCTATTCTTCCACGCGAATAGTGCTACTCTTCGTAGGGACCGACGAACTTCTTTCTTTACAACAGCTTATTGTTACCCTACCATTTATCATGATTTTATCCATAGACGATTTATTGAGCTGTGTTACCAAGAGTTAGGTACGCAATGGAGGAATCCCGTTGAGTAGCTTTGTGCTACTCCGATGTATTGCAGAACTGGAATATATGTTTCTGCCCTAGGGCATCGTAATTTAAATATGCATTGCGGTTAAATTTGATGTACTCCTTGACCCTCAATTTGCGTGCAAGGGCTATTCGCCATTTTTTCGGGAAATAATGAAGCGCTTACAACTACAATAACAATTGTGAACCTGTGCCAAATTGAAGCTTTACACACAAGGAAAATATGTAACTTGCAGAGGCAATCGGTGTTTCTTTCTGCTTGTAGTAACAAAATTGTCAGCATGACCATCGTCATCTATTGCTAAAGCAAAAAATGAGCGATTGCTCTTCATTCTACGTACCTTTCTTAGTAACGTGGCAACATTCTAAATAAAATAAGATATTTAGGGTTTTAATCGACTCTCAAAAACGTTAGCAATTTATTGGACCTTTGGACCACTTGAACCGTTTTCGATAATTTTTTATCGGTAATGTGGTACTTCAAGCGTTATCCCATACTAACTAGTTTTAGTTCCGATCACTGGATCATGAAGAAATTAATGGTACTTTTAAATTTTTATATGAGTCGGTTTGGTTTTTTGCTTAAAAATTACTAGTTACTCTTGTGGTTACTCTTGTAACGACACATATTTTATTTCTTCCCTTAAACCCATATTAAATATGTACATCGTTGGACAGTGCTTAAGACGTTTAAAGAGCGTATTTTGAGGCCATGACCGCCGGAGTAGTCTAACTGACATTTCAAATAAAGTTGAGGTGCACCTTGAAATCCATTACTAGTATCGAAACAGTAAGAACCCGAGGCATGCATGCCCTTTTTGATTTTGATTTATTATACTAGTATCTACCATCATGCAAGTGCAATCAACTATTTAGTAAAATACCGCAATTATTTTTATTGCTCCTTTTTTGTGAGATTACAATTTTTTTCGTAGATAGATCTTCTGGTCTCATGACCTCAATTTATCGCAAACATGACACATTTTTTATGTGTGAAAAGAACTGTCACACACTATGGTAATGTCAGTACAACTTCCTAAGGAAAAATTGAAATTCAGTGGGCCTGGTGCGTTCGTTCTGACTGTTTACGACATAAAAGGTATTTCGTCTTAAACTCCCCCTAAGTATAATTGAACTGTTTTCCATATGCTTTCCGTTTGCACAGATGTTACTGGCTTCTTTTTTTTTTAATTTGTATTTCAAAATGCTTCGAAAGATAATGCTTTGGAATTTAAGAAATGCTAAGAATGCTTCTGCATGAAGGAAACGTGGAACAGTGGAAACTATGCTGGCATTTATGATTTTTAAGTGATTAATCAATCACACTGATTGGCATGTACTTACATATGTATGTCTAAAGTTGGCGAATGCTGCGGTGTAAATATTTTAAATTTTAAACTATGCGCCAATATGTAAAATAATGCTCACATGTATATTTGTACGTTTCTATACTTAAAGGCGTCGTTTGTAAATCATTAATCACAGACTAGTACATAGCTTTGGCGTTAGCTAATCTGTGAAAAGTGGAAAGTAGAAAACTTACTATTTGTCATATTTAATCAAAATAAAAGAAATGCGAAACGCATCAATTAAAAAATGATAGTTTCTACCGAGATAATTAATTAGGTTAACGACCGTGATCTTACGGTAAAGCACCGCAAAGAGGCTTCTTTGACCGACTTTTCTTCTTCTGGTGACTTTGTGGTTTTTTCGCTAGGCTTGCAGATATTTTTAAAGTCCGAATGAGGCACAGAAAATTCAATTTTGTAAAATGTACTTAGAACTTTTTTTTTGCAGTAAATACCTCTTACCTTCAACGGTAATACTGTTAAGTTGGCTAAGAAGGAACCCATTGGGCAATTTTCCATAAAACAAATGCTTTCTTTATCCCTTTATTAGTTTTTGCTATGTAAACATCTTAGCTCCCGTAATTGCTTCTTGTTTGTACAAATGATCATTTCTGGTCTAGTTCAGGGCTATTTCAGGACCATTATGGGGCTAGTTCAGAATCATTCCGGGAACTATTTGGGGCAATTTAAGGACCATTTCGGGACTTCTTCGGAATCATTTCGAGACTAGTTATGAATCATTTCGGTAGTAGTTTGGGATCGTTTCGGCGCTTGTTCTGGTCCATTGTAAGATATTTTTTGGCACTAGCTTAGGGCCATTTCAATTCTTGTTCAGGATTATTTTAGAACCATTTTCGGCTTAGTTCGGGATCATTTTGGGACTAGTAAAGGAACAATTCGAGACCATTTCAAGATTTATTCGATATCAGTAACTGATCTTACTTTAAAATATAGTACGTTTAATTCTTAGGAAATTTTAATAATTTTTAAATAAATTTCCAGCATTTTTGAAAGCTGTTTACTCTCAAGGTCTTAATTTGACGTAAACTACGTGACTAGCGTGTCTAAAACCCTTATCGGTTTCATCTTAAAAAATATTTTCTTAAGTTTGGAACACATTGGAGGCGACGGGCTACGGACCACAGCAGGCAAATTATTTTAACACGTACTCTTATTTCGATAATTATTTTGCAGTCCGTCTAATTTTTTGCGTAAAACCTGGCTTATCCGACCACTGTGCCACGTTCTTTTTTGATTAAATTTTTTTGTTCAAAATTACTAAATTATTTCGTTCTTAAAACGAAAAATGACACCGAAAATAGCACAACGCCTAAACTGGTTTATCTCCAAACGAAATTTGACAAAGAGATGACGGAAATTCATTCCAAAACGAATCATAGTTTTCCCGCTTTAAATTGCGGTGTATATTTATAAACAGTTGTTGCAGTATACTCTAACACTCCTATTGGGAATGTCGACTGGCAGTAGAATAGAGATCAGTCGATTAAGTCGATCGACTTTAATTTGCTCTACTGTGAATAGCTAACAGAACTGACAGCTGTTTGGGTATTTTTTTACATTTGTGAAAAATAAATAGAAATGTATAGAGTTGAGGTGTGGTTTAAGATTGATGAGGATGAAATTGAAGCTGCTAAATTAATGAACTTAGGAAAAGCGAGGAGGAAGTTGAGAGATTTATCCAATCCTTTGCAATTAAAAGAATAAATGTGTGTGAGTTTTATGTGTTATTTAGCGCTATTGTTTTGATTAAACCAGCGATTTTACCAGATTAAACAAAAAATACCCAAAGCTGCGTTCACTTAAGTGCTTACACTGCTGGAAATCGAATTACAACCTGGTATAAGAAATACATCAATTCCAACAATTTCAAAGCTAGCCGAGACTTTAAGGTTCGGCGCTCAGGGATAACACCAACTCAGTGTAGGAAACTAAAGCAATATCGGACTTGGCCTATCTGCCGTTACTCTACTTTTGGCTGAATTGTTTCGAGTTTTTAAAAGTGCTCGCATGTAAAGATTGAGAATCCATTAAACAGCGAGCGAAGAAGAGAAAAGGAAGGCGAAGGTGTAGGTATAATTTAAAAAATAAGTGGAATACAAGGCGTAGTAGGAAAGTTGCACTGACGGGATACACATTAAATCCCGGCCGCTACCTAAACGCGAAATTGACACTGTCAATACCAACGGCAATCGATAATCACTCGCTATAGGGATGTAAGTAACCTTTCTCGGTCTCTAACACTCCCCTTTGATGCAATGCGATTACGCTTTAATATTTAAAATACATATTTTTTTGCAAATTTAACCATCAATCAATGGATTTGACATTCAACTCAAGTGTTAAACAAATTGCAATTACAAAGCAAAACTTGTTCAGTGATGAAGTGTCAAGTTTTTCTCTTTCGACAGTCACAAATGGCAGTCGCAAAAATTATGCGCAACTTACATACACTTGCATGTCAATAGTATCTACATATGTACATGTACGCTTATGTAAGTCATTAATAGTTTTGCCATTAAATAACATAACTACGAGTAATCAATTCTTTTGTAATAATTTGCTGCAAATACATATTTACTACAAATAATGCCCAGTGCGAATATTACAAATGCATGTCATGCGTGATAAATAATGTAAAGTCTTTCTTATGAGTTCTAGATTCCAAGAATGTTTACTATGTAATCAGCCTTTAAAAAAAAATTTTCCAAAAATTCATACTAAATCACATTCATTTCCCGATACAAGGTAGAACATCGCCGAGAAAAAAAATTCGAATTGGAAAACGGTTGTTTTACTCATTAGTTTTTTTCGATTACTACACATTACATTCCCCACTGGGTGTCTATGCATATGCATACATGAATGTACTTTTATTTATGTTTGTATGTATGCGTACCGGCCATCTCAGCCATTATTGTGTACAGTAAGTGAAGTAGCTAAAATAGTGGCATAAACCTAATGATGGTCCTCAATGTCAACACACAATTAAGAGCTCAATGCAAATTATACGTTTCTTGGGGCATTTTTTTTTTGTGGGCAAATATTTAACTTTTAACTTCAATACAAGTACCCGTACATACAAACTTACGCGCGAATAAATATGTAAACGTTTATCTATACAAGTTTTACTACTGCACCTTTTTATGAGCTACATGCATACGGTGACCAGATTTCTGTGGTCAAAAATCGGACAATTTCTAAAGCATCGAAACCGAACACAAAATTTTGTTTTTAGAATAAAAATTATATAACATCTTTTAATACAGTTTTATTTAAAGCAAAGCAAAGAGAAAAAACTACAAAAATTATCGCAAACATTTATACACACAATATAAATATATGGTGGCGAGGATGTAAATATGTTTTTACGAAAATATAACTTACTACCTAAAAAACACATGTAATTCAAAATTAAAAATTTTGTAGAACATTTATAAAAATTCGACAAAGTTCTAGAATTGTTTTGAGTATGTAGTTTTGTAGCCCATTAAATTTTAGTATAATAAAGTGCAAGTTTAAAGTAGCTTGAACTTACCTTTGATTTTTGGAAATTGTTTGCTCCATACAAAATATGTTCAAAAATTTGTATGGCGAAAATGAGCAACAACTTATACAAAACAAATTATGATGTAACTTTGTCGAATGAGGCCCTAATTAATCCTTTATTATGATGAGGCCCTGATGTGATACATATATGATATGATACATATGTGAGGCCCTCATTAATGTAAATAATAATTACATTAATTCCTCTTTCATATAGCACTGCCATCGGGTTGTGAGTTTCAAGTCTTTATCTTATCGGAAAGTTGGTTAAATATTGATTGCAAGATTTTATTATACCCAGGTGAAACTTAATAAAAGTTTGTCAAATACGGTCTTGTATTGAAAATAGCATAGAGCCTACGTGCTGATACCTATTCATGCAAAAGAAAACTAAAAGAGCATGCATTGTACTATTACTGCTTAGATTCTAGTAATGAATTTTAAGCTGTGCCTACTTTTTTGATATATATATTTCTTTTTAAATGTCAGTTGGGCCTCATAGGTACTGCTCCTGCAGTAATTTCCAGCTATCAAAATGTATGTTGTTTTACACGATTATAGCACACCATACTGGTACTCAACACTTACTTTTTACCACCCGCTTCAATTCGGTTATTTTAATCACTATATCGCTTTGCATTCCAGCAACATTCGACGACCTACTCAGCCAAACACCGATATCATCGGAATCTCATTTTATCTTAATTCTAATACAATACTACCTCCCTCTCTCTCTCTCTCTCTCTCTCTCCACCGCCTTGTTAAATGAACAGCTCATATGTAACTGGAGGCGATTTATTATAATCATTGGCAAAGCGCAAATATGCCAGTAAATTTACATTCAATTACAAGATTCTTATGTTCGTAAGATTCTTATTTTATTTAAATGAACAATGTCGAGTGAGTGCAAGTAATGGTGGTGGTAATGCGCCCGTATACTGGAAATGTTTGCATAGCTAATGGCTAAGAATTCAGTTAGTCATAGTGAATTAATGGACAACATTGGCAATGTTTGCATCGATACGAGCAATTTCTGAAATGCTGCCGGTGTGCTGTCAAAGCTACTGTCAAGAGGAGTGTTTCAGCTGTCAGCTTCATTTGCGAATCGTATGTGTATGTATGTATGTTCGGACATACGTTGGAATGAAGCTGAGGTTGAGGTTGAGGCTGAGGCTGGCAGTGAAAAAAGCGTCATTAGAGCAATGAGTTCTAGTGGCAGTAAGTGTATTCGGGCTATGTTGGGAGACGTTTTTTTTTTATGTGTCATGGATGATTGTGTATTGAGAATCGATTGAAGGTTAAGTTTGAATGGCTGTCAAAGTTATACTTAATGATCAGAAAATGATTAAAAAAAATGAATGATAATTCAATTATAGTGGTTATGTTGCTAAATACATTTTGGTTAGCAATTTACAATTTAGTTAATGGATTTTTGATAGTTTACCGCGAATTTAGCCATTGAATTGGACTTATCGCTAGAAATAACAAGAAGTACATACACATCCTACAATCCTTCGAGCTTAGGTAAGAACGTAACCCCAGTGAATCATGTTTGTCGTAAAAAGCGACTAAGATCCCTCGGCAAGAGTGATATAATGACCTTAGTGCATCTCGGCGAGTAGGAAGTGAAAATTAATCTCTGAAATAACCATACATTTTATCATTATGGTGATGTTACTACGTATGGATGAATATACTCCAGGTGGTATCTACAATGGTGGAAATCTAACCGATCTTGCTATAGATGCACGAAGTCTAGAAGCCCCAACCGCACTTCCTAAAGAAGAACGGTGAGGTAGAACACATCTATTCATCGTTCTAGTTGGAAGCGGGCCATTTGACTGCAAATCGTGTGCGACAAGAAGCAGCTCGGAAGGCCCACCAGTATCGGCATGGGCCCGGTTTCGTTAGGTCAAAAGATGGGAAGATGGCAAGAGGCTAAAATTTCTATAATACGGCTCTTTGGTGAATGTAGTCACAACCAAAACCTTCGAAAAACGATGTAGGATTAGGAAAACTATCTCTATATTCACTTCTACTTGCCTTGATTACCTCGAGAGTTTTAAGTAAAAAAAAAAAACAAATAGTTACAAGTGAAACATGGTTCCCAATATAAATGCTGCACTCTTTGTTTCTTCACATTTGTACAGCGTCAACATGCACATTTCTGAGTATCAGATATAAAAATAGATTGCACCCCTGCGAACTGACTCACTGCAAATATGCGTAGGTAGCTTAACTGCGTCATTGTTTTCGTAATTATTTTGAGCCACTAAATCGTTTATAATAATAATTTTTTCGGTCAACTTCTGACCTGAAAACAATCGTTACAAACACCCGCAGTTGTCAAATGCAATTTAAACGGCTTTTCATTTGAATCGTTTACTCAATTGCTCGCACCACCCACACAAAAAGCAAATACGCACAATTACGTACCATTTGTACTACAATTTTTCATAACTTATTTATAATTTATTATTTCGTTATGATTTCGTATTTGCGTGACACTGAAATTTGACATGGCTGACAAGGTCCGCAAAGGTGATAAAGGTGGCAAAGGTGACGGTGGCGATGGCGTTGACAGCAGCCGCCGCTGTAGCTGCCACTGGCTTAGATACTTTCGTGCGATTTCAATTTTATGTCTGTCTTATGATTTTTGTTTTGTTTCTATTTTTATTAAAATTAGCTGCAGGGCTGCATGAATTCATTCAAACTTCTAAGCAACCAGAGTACGGTACAAAACACTCACTACTCACACTACTTAAAAACATTCAACTCATTCAAACTCATTTCGGTTATAGCTTTTTTCTAAAAACAAGTTTGTTCGTGTTGCAATAGGAGCGCAGCAATTCATACATACATACATATGTATATTTGTACACATATACACATGTACATAGAAAAAAATATTTTTGGATATTCATACAAAAAATTGTCATTTACTACCAGTGTTGGCACTAATCGATTGATTTTTTAATGAAGTAGTTAATTCGATTGCATTCAATCCGATTACAGTTAATCATAATTTATTTAATAATAATTGTAATCTGATTAAACAGCTAATCGTAACAGCGATTAAAAAAATAATTTTTAATCATTACCATTTAATTTGATTAAGTAGGTTTGGTGATTAATTAATTTACGCTGGAATTTTCCTGTGCACACAAGGCCAGTTAATCGGGTATGGCTAAGTCGGTTTTCCTTATCAATCCAAGCAATTTGGCGTGCGTTTTCATTAATTCCCTGCTTGTGTATTACTAATAAAAATAATTTTTGTTGTTTTTTTTTATATATTATATGTTTTTATAAGCGTGAAACACAAAAGAATAACTATAACTCCTGTTTGGTTTCAAACTCGGAAAAAACTAGAGCACTTAATCAGATTTTGTTTTTAATTTGATAAACGATTAATGATTAGAATTAATTACTCGTAATCATAACTGACGATTAACGATTAAAAAAAATAATCACTAATCGTACAGATGATTACGATTAATTAATTTTAATCGCTAGGCGCGATTAACATTTTAATCGTTAATTTTTAATCCTTAATCAGATTAACATTTTGCCAACACTGTTTACTACAATTCAATTTTCTTTTACTTTGTTTAAATACTGCACATATCATAACAGGTATTCACTCAAATAAAAAAAAATAAATTTAACCAAAATCATTCATTGGTTTTTTATATGAATAATTCATAAGCCGTTTTGAACGCATTCATGCAGTCCTCTAAAATTAGCTGACTTGTACATATGTACATAGAAGTTGCTAGGCTCCAGATTTTCTAATTTATTAAGTGCTTAGTTATCAATTTAATTGAAAAATTGCCCATGAATATGCAATCGCGTTGCTGCTCGATAATTCTAATTTAATATGCAAATTTCAATTTAATGATAATAGTAAACGTGTTCTTGTGTTATTGTATGTGCACGTGTATATATGTTGTAGGAAGTATTAGTGACACTAGCAGGTTTGCCAATGTCGTAAAAAAATATTTTATTGCTAAATTTTATTGCCAAATTATATACTCTTCAGCTGTTTCTAATTTGAGAGTTGCAACTCAAAAATTGATTTTGTTAGAATTTGAAATAATTACACAGGTTTACAAAAAAAATGCTCTGCATATTGAAACAAACCTCTATATCCCCATGTTATTCGACACCCTGAATTTGAATCGGAGATCTGTTAGCCTCCATCACGTCAGGCTCGGGTACATTTGAAGGTCAATTAGGGAAAAATTTATTGAATAAATCTAAAACCTCAATACAAATCTTCTGAATTTGACCTTGGGATGACATCTAGATGACCTTGAAGAATTAAGGAAACCCCACATTCGGATTTAGCGACAACAAAAAAAAAATTTATTTTTATTGAATAAATTTCTTTTCCTATTCGACCCTCAAATGTCCTCGAACCAGACATTATGGAGGTTAAAGGACCTCGGATTCGGGTTCGGTGAGTCTAAAACCCAATACATACATATAAGTTTTCAGGTTTACTCAATGAATTTTTTCCTACTTGACCTTCAAATGGCCCCGAACCAACCTGACGTGATGTTTCAATATGCAGATTTTTTTTTGTAAACCTGTGTTATTTTTTCTAAATATATTTGCTGTTCAATAAACGAATATAATTTTGTTCACGCAGATTAACTACCATAATTTTTATTTTATCTCAGCGACACTGTAACTAAGAAAATTTGTAGGTAAATAGTTTCCATTTCAATTATTAAAATATAACCATGTCAGTGCTAATTCATTTAATATGAGCTGATTTTAAGAGGCGTGGCTGGTCTATTTGGCTATTTATGAACAGCTCCTGGCTGCAAAATTATATCAGTGGTCTGGTAATAATTTATTTTGCAAATCACATTGTGATTAATATTTATAATTTTCCATTAGCATTTTCTTTGCTTATCTGCGTCACTACGCCACTGAGTAACCGGCTGGCGATTGCGGCACAATGCTTTTGTTGCTTTTGTTTTTATTTTTTTCTAATTGTATTACTTATGTATAACAATCACTTTGGCTGCCAAAGCTACCTTTGCTCACGACTAAACAATTTGTTACACTAATGCAGGTGCAAGAATATAAATGAATAAATTTTGTGTCATTCACTAGATTGCCATGGCAGACCGCGTGGCAACATTTCATATATATATTTTTTTTAACAACAATAAACATTAGCTAAGTTATTATGTGGAGCAAAGGGTGCACGTTGTGTGAGTGTAGTCATTTGACAAATGTGTTATATAAATTTTTAATCAACTAATTTGCAATTCGTGCAGCTCTTTTGTTAGTAAGAGGAATTGCGAAGGAACGCTGGAAACAGTTAAAAATTGAGCGGATAGCATAGGGTAAACTTTTTTTTTTTGAGCAAACACTACACTGGAACCATTCACTGGGACATACAATTTATGTGTTTTAATTTTTTGTTTTTTTTTTACATCTTCTAGATAAAATATTCGCGCACTCTCTGTAGCCGAGTAATTAGTTGCGTGTACCACCACTACACAGCACATACAGGTTTTTTTTTCGTATAACGCTCACCGCTCGGCAGGCAACGGCAAACTTCTGGCATGTATGTATTTCTGCCATGAAAAAGCTTCTCATAAAAATCACTTGCCGTTCGGAGGCGGCGATAAATTTTATAAAATTACCAGCACGACCTGCGATCTTCATCTCGCCCAAAAGTGTTTTTTTTTTGTTGAAAAATTCTGGTCCAACATTTTCACCAAAACAACTCACGTTCACGATTTTCGATGAGTAAGCTTAAGGTTTGGTGGTCATCAGAAGCCATATTTCTATTTCGCTGCTGTTCACTGGCGTTTATCTGATACCAGTAGATCGGAAGAGGTGGACCCATAGCCACCAAGGTTGCCTGACTTGAATCCTCTTTGGTTTTAGTATGGGGTCACAAATATTAGTTTATTCACAGCCGATTAATACAGTCGAAGAATTACGATAAAGAATTAGCTTACTCTCACGGATATTAACTTATTTCTCTAAAAATTTGACCTAATTAACTTTTCGCTTTTTTATACGATTTGTTTCTCATTTCACTTTCATGATGTGTATCAAAATTCATCCATTAGCATGAAAAGTATCAATAACTTCACTTTCATTTTATAGCTTCTGAGCAAAAAATACATATTAATAAACAGCTTCATTTGGTCTTGTAACCCAAATTGTCTATACATAGATAAGTACGAGTGTGTTTCATTCATTTTATCCAATTCAAATTTGATTAAAGGAAATGAGTTCATCAATTTTACAAACTACATTTAATTAACTTCACAGCTGCTTATGGTTGATGGTCTACTATGTTAAACTTCGGCTGATGAATTAATTGTTCTCAGCGCTGCATGTGGTAGTTGTTATTGGAGCAAGTGAACGGACTCAAATCAGAAAATAAAAATAATGCAGCCGATATTCACCTTCGCCTTCATGAAGGCGAAAGTGTTGAAAAATGTATTAAGTACTCATTACTGTGCGAAAGGGCTGTCGAAGTATTTTCGAATTTGATTTAATAGAAATATACGTGTATGTGAATAGTTATATCGCACACCGTTTTCAAAAGAGGCACAACTCAAAATTAAACGTTTATCAGAAAATGCTAAAAACTATCAGTTTTTTTCAACATTTATCGTGAATAACATACTAAACTAGTATGTACTGAAGTGGACAAAGCACAAAATAAATATTCAGAAAAGTGGAAACTTTTGGGAATTTTTCAAAAATGTTAATATAGTTTAGAGTTCTAAGAATTTTGAGAGTTTTATACACAAGTACCATGAACACAAGAATTTTTCGACAATTTTTGATATTTCAAATCTTTACACTTTAGGATGGATTTCAGAATAAATAAAATTCTTAAAATTTTGGAAAATATAAAAGGTTCTAAAATCTCAATAATTTCGTACATTTCAAAATATACTCATTTTACCAAAAATTTCTAGAATCTCCCAGCTTTCGATAGTTCTTAAAATTTTAGAAATTATCCTAAAGATAAGAAATCTCAAGTAATTTAATAATTTCATCTAATCCAAAATTTTGGAATTTTTGTTGTTTTCTAAACCTGCGAAAACATTCAAACTTGCTGTGACTTTCAACTATGTAAAATAGTACAAATTCCAAAATACAACAAAAAAAGTAAAAAATTTAAAATTAAGTAATTTGAAAATTTTGAAAATTCAGTGAATTCGAAGAACTGAAAAGCATTTTTCACCAATGTGTTATAATTATACATACATTTTTTCCGCAAACGAAGGCAAATCATTAAAATTTGAACCCTAATCCCAAATAAGAAGATTACTTTTTACAGAAATTGATTTAAAATTTCTTTTAATTTATTTAAGCCAACTTTGATTGAATTTAATTTGTATTAATCAAGTATGTAATATTTTATTTTTCTTTTAATTAGGTTTTATTTTATTTAACTTAATTTTGTAATTTTATTGTATTTCATTTTATTTGTTTTGGTTTTGTTAACTTTTTTGATTTGAATTTTCTTTCGTTTTGCGACATTGTTTACTTATTTTTATTTATTTATTTTTTATCACATAAATTTTAATTCATTTAAATTTCGTGAGTTTTTCGGATTGAATTTTTTAATTCTAGTTGTTAGTTATATTTTCTTTTAGTTTAGAATATTTCGTAGTTTTCTATTTTATTTATATTATTTTTGCTTAATATGGATTTTTTTTATGACTTAATTAAATCTTATTTTGCTGTATTTTATTTCGTTTTGGTTCCGATTTTTGGACTTTTAATGTCATTTAGTTAGATTTTATTTTCTTTTAGTTTTGCGTATTTTGTAATTTTCTATTTTGTTTGGTTTGGTTTTGGTTTAGTTTGATCAAAATTTTCTCAATAGTTAATTTAATTTCATTTTATTTTATGAAATTGCTCTTCAATTCGTAAATGATTC
This sequence comes from Rhagoletis zephyria, assembly GCF_001687245.7. Taxonomy (NCBI): domain Eukaryota; kingdom Metazoa; phylum Arthropoda; class Insecta; order Diptera; family Tephritidae; genus Rhagoletis; species Rhagoletis zephyria. The sequence goes on from NW_016161276.1 coordinate 15,656, forward strand.
ATACGGGTTCGCAGCTTAAGTCTTTTGTTTATATGCAATGACTAGGGAACGGATTTTTAGGACCTAAAAACCTATAAAAAAAGGCAAAATAAAATAACGAAACAGGCAAGAAAAGGCAAAACAAAATAGCGAAATAGGCAAGACAAAACCGAAAACCATAAAAAATGCACTTATTTTAGAAATGTGTATTTTAGAAGTAAAAAGAAAAAAAAAACTATGAACTAGTTTCATTATATGAAAATTTACTAATTTGAATCTTAGACTGTTTTTTGCTTTCGAGTTTTTAACTCACAAAACTTTAGTCTCTAAAGTTTGGTAACATTGAATCACAGGATGCATTTTGAAGTTTTCTGGCAACATTTTAGTTCGATTTTCGCGAAAAAAAGCCTTGAACGTACTGAACGTGTTCTCGACGTGAGTTGATACAAGTGGCGCCCAATTTAAATATGAAATATCAAAATCCATCATATTATCAGGAAAAACTACAACTAAAGGCCAGTATGCAACATTCAAGAAAACGGACAAGAAAAAATTGCCATTATTTCGTGTGTGTGTGTCCAAGGCACTTTGATACCTGATACTTCAGCAGCCTGTTGCCTCTCTCTCTGTTTCCTCAAAAAATATTAGAACGGGCATATATTGCTGTAGCAAACATGGGTTGCCTTGTGCTCTTTTTTCATAAGATAACTTTAGAAAACCGTACTAGAAAGCGGAGAAAATTTCTTAATAACTGCGTACTCTTAAGGCAATTTGAAAACCGAAAATTTCTTAGGCATATCTTGTACGATATTTTATATAGAGTTATTTTCTTGAGAGCTGCATACAGGCCTTTAAGATAGAAAAGTCGAAAAAGGCAATTTTCTTAATAAAAAAAAAAAATAACAAAAAAAGGCAAAGTCAAGTGTGTATAAATATATGGAATAAGAGAAAGGTAAATCGTAGACATTCTTAATCGCATATACTCTATCTATTTAGAAAAAAAGGCAATCCATAAAGTCCGCTCCCTGGCAATGACACTTCGTCAAAAGAAACACATCAAGTTGGACATCTCAAGTCAGCACCCTCTATGAAAATGTGGATCAGCTAACATTCGCGCCATCAAGCAAATGGCGGTCGTTATACATAAATATCAATTACTCTTTCTATTAAATTTATAGTAAAATAGGCGAAGTTCCGTTAATGCTTCAGGCTTCATAAATACGTGAGTGTTTTATTAATCCATCGATTATTATTTTTTGTCATTCCCAGCACATACACACGCACGTAAATTATTTATATGTACACTTCGTGCTGCGTGAAATCACTTGAAGTAGTCGTCATGCATACATTTTTTGAACTTTGCTCACAATTAACACCCTTTAGGGCCAAACTATCAATTTTACTTAAGGTTTAATTTTTTAAGAAAGATAAATATCGAAATTTGTGTGAATTGCATTTACCTAAGTTGAATTTTTTTGATTCCAAATGGTTCAATAAACTTGCTATACATTTTTTGACAAAAACCTATGTATTCGATTATGTGTTAGCATGCCGTGCTGTGTGACAGGTTGCTTTCGATAGCCTGTGGTTATTTATTAAATTGATTAATCGATATTCATCGTGCTCATGCAATGCATATTGAATTAATTTTTCTTGAGAATAAAATTATCAATGCAGCTAATTGATACACTAATAACAAAAACAACTTCAGAACCAAAACTAAATAAGGTGTCCGAACCTCAGATATTCATTTCATTTTAATCCATAAATATTATGGCCGGCTTTTATATGAACGATTTTTAACATAAATAATAGTTTGAGCAAAATTAAAATAAAACAGATATACGAAAATGCAGCATTCTAGGCATTGACTTAAAATTAATTTTACAATTTTAAATAAGCATAATCACAAAAAGTTTTCATAAATATTCTTAGCTATATAAAATTTTCCCATGTCTCAAATCTCACAAAACTTAACTATATTTGACGGCATTGAATAGTCATCAGCTCAATTGCATTTTGGTGCATAATATTTTCTTAAGAAGTCTCGACTAAGCCGAACAAATTTGTTTTTAATTGCTCGTTATAGTCTCTGTGTGAAATACTATTTATGTACCGTATTTGTACATCACCAAGCCAATGCATTCATGTACCTACATACTAAATGAAATAGCGGCTCATTAATCAAATACTCAAATTTGAGAAAGTACACGTACAATACTGATGTTACCTCAACTTGCTGCTCATGTACACAGTCATGATAAGAGAAATAGCACAATTTTTTTTGATCATTCTATTGTTTGTGTTTGGCCGAGCGTCTCCTTCGATTTGTGGCAGGGACCTACAGTCTTGCCCCGACTCCGAGCAGCGATTGTATTTTTATGAGAATCCGTTGCCTGCCCGGCCGAGGGGCGACCGCTTTTCTTTTTTTTTGATGCTAGTCGAAAACCGGGTTCGATGCCAGGCCCTGCGGAATGGTTTTGCACACTTCTGATCACCAAACCACAGCGACCAACAACCCTTTCAACTGTCGTAACATTTTTCAATTACACCTCATGCCCCGGACCCATAGATTATTTATGTTGCGCAAGCCACTGAAAAGGATAGTTTTTTTTTTTTTAACTAGGGTATAAAATCTTTTGGTTTTAACTCATTCACTGCAGTGTTTCGAATTGTGTTGTTTCCGTGATAAACGTCTTATAAAAGGAAGTTGAATTTTCTAACTGGTTTAAACCTTGCATGATTCAGTGAGCTCCTCAACAAGTGATAATGCCATCGCCACGTTATCAGATACATACAATGTGAATGAATTTCTTTTTGACAAGGCTTTCAACCTTAGAGTCAGAAGAGTGCCATATTTTTGACCGTGACTGTATGTATTTAAAAAGCGTTTTCATTTTAAAGTATGAACAATGCAATAAACTTACATAAAGGTTGCAAGATTGAAGTTTCCACTGCAATATTATATGTAAATAAAATGCCTTAGGGAACGGGATCAAGATAAGCGAAGCCGTTCCGACCGACGCAAAGCTTTCAAATTAATATATCTATAAGAAAGTATTCATACAGCAAGCCTTTTGAGCTGAAAGTAGAGCATTTTTTTATTTTAAATTTTCTTTTTATATTTCAGCCTCTTGACGCTGTTGGAGACAAAAATCAAGATGATTAAATAAAAATATATTTTTAGAGAAAGCAATTGCAGCGAATTGGAAAAAGAATTTTTTTCCGCTTTTCATTGAAGGTAACTTTTGTGATATATCTGAACATATCCTTGATAAGTTTTAAATACATTTAAAAAAATTAAATTTTTTGTAACAATTTCCTTTAATCTTAACAAGTTTGAGTAAAATAGCGTAGTCACCACATTACCTGGAAGGCGTTGGCAATAATTTAGTTAGCAGAGAAATCAACTGAATACCATACATTTTCTGAAATATTCCTTTGCAGGTTCGTAGGCTGGCAAAGATATTTGTTAAAGAGCATGGACTTTTTTTAAATGTTTTTTTTTTTTTTTTGGTACTTGGTGAAGGTTTGTGAAGAAAATATTTGGGGATGGTTTTTATCTACCTTTAAAGTGGGCTTTAAGAAAATATTTACAAACTGGTTCAAAAGGCTATTGCGGGTGGAAGCTATGGGATTAAAATATTCCATGCAAATATTCCTTAGATAATTGTAATATTGGGTCGAAATATTTATGTGAAAAGGGCCACTTAAAAATTTTGTCTCCATTTGCTGAAATGTACCCAAATACTTTTTTTTGGATTACTCCATAAAAGCCCGTATGCAGCTCTCAAGAAAAGTAAAAACTCCATATAAAATGGCGTAAAAAGTGGCTAAGGAATTTTCTTGTTTTAGATTTTATTCAGGCAGTACGCCGTTCTTAAGAAATTTGCTACGCTTTCTACTACGATTTTCTAAATTTTTTTGTGAAAAAAGTGCACTAGGCAACCCATGTTTGCAACAGAAATATATGTCCGTTCCATTCCTTCTTGAAGAAAGAGTGAGGTAACAGTATCAGATGTCAAAAGCATTTTTTTTCTTGTCCGTTTTCTTGAGAGCTGTATCCTGGCCTTAAGAAATATTGCCACCAACTTTCTCATTTCTCTATTTTCCGTTTGAGATTGACGAGGTATACGATAAGACCCAAATAAAAAAATCAAAAAAAAAAATATTAGGCGCTCTTGCACTTTTTATTGATCGGGCTCAACTCAAAAACGACTTCTTGTTTCAGAAAACTTTTTTTTTCCAAATAGGATCCTATAGACTGTGACAAGTTGAAGCGACTATAAAAGAGGACCTTTAATTTAACTAATACTCCGTACTTTCGAAAACAAAGAGATTACTATGCACTTTGGAATAACAGTATATAATAAATTCAATATCTCACCAATCTGTTGAAATTTACTCATCTTAACTAAATTATCATAGTTTTTGGGCTACATATGGGGATCTCTCTCCATTTGATTCGAATATCATAGCAATTTTTTTTAATTATGGTGGGTTTTGCTCCTTTTTAAATGAAATTAAAATTACTTCAATAGAAAAAACCCCAGTAGCAACGTGAACCATTCATGCGCAAATATAATCAATCTAGCATTAGAGAAAAAAAAACAACATTACGTGTATTTTGCTTTTACTTCTGGTTTCTAAAGTGTCAAAAAAGCGATTTATTTTGGAACGAGTTTCCGTCATCCCTGTCAGGCTTGGTTTGCAGAAAAACCGATTTCGGCGTTGTGCCATCTTCAGTTCATTTTTCGTTCTCGAAACGAAAAAAAGAAATGGAAAAGTCAACCAACGCCAACACATGGCAAAAAAAGTATTCTGAAATACATATAAGAAAATTGAAAAAATTACACTTATAAAATATAAGCAGTTTTGCAACTTGCTTTCTGTGTAATTTTTGCTTCCAGGAGCATCAATCCATCCTTTGCAAGGCACACTAATTAGCGTTTGTGCAACTGAGTTATTCGAACGAACCAAAATATGGGTTTGAATCGCTTCGTTTTATGAAAAAAAACTTTCACATGAAAATAATTTGGAAATTTAATTGAAGTTTTTATACCTCAAAAAATATTCTTAATGATTCATTTAGCCCATTTCTGAAAAAAAAATATTATCAGCTTAAAGTTTTCTTAAAATTCTTTCGTTTGACACTAATATTTATTTCGTTATTTCATTTATGTATGTAGCTTGTCTACAAATAAGACAAATTCGACTTTTCAAATAGGTGGCAACCCGTTTTAAAAGTATTTTCAAACTAAAATCTTTTTATCGTCCGGTATTGTTAAACGTATTTCAATTAACTGATGAATTACGTTGCATTTGATTTTTTAAGCTGCACCCCAGTTAAAAATTTGTTTCGAATCAAAATGTCCTTAAATATTTTTCGTATGACATTATTATAAATATTTCATTAATTCACGATGAATTAATTTTCTAAATACATGGCAACCCTCCTAAGTGTAGTTCTGAAATAAAGGATTCTAAACCCATCCATTGATAACCATCGTTTAGTAATACACTCAGTTTATTAAATAATTTTAATTTAACCGTTTGAACTCGGGTAACTCTCAAACACATTAATAATATTCTAAATTGACAAACTAAATATTTCATAAAACTATTTCATTTGACATCCATTTTTAATATTTCATATAATTTGGGTATAAAATAATTTAACTCGACTTCTCAAATATGTGGCAACTCTCTTCAAAATATTTCCAAACTACTACTTCTTTTTTGTCTGCACGCATATAGTGATACTTTATTCACTTAACAAATTCCTGTAATTAAAATTGAATTACATCTTTTGAACATGTGGCAACCCTCCTACAAGTAGTTAAGATATAAAAACTTTTCAAAACCATTTCGGTTTGAAAAATGGAAAAAAATCTGAAGTATCTACGAATATCCAAGTGAAAATTTTCACGTTAAATTCTCCCGCGATTGACATTAAAAATAATTGTGGGAATAAAAAGAAAAGAAATTAAAAAAAAAAAATCTTTCAAAACTCAATACATCATGCATTCTCCATTCATCAAAAATTTGACGAGATTATACATACTTAAATGTTTCCAAATTAGCATCGCCTTCCTTTTGTTCTCAATTTTTGACTTGAATTTTACTGGGCTAATCATCGCCTTAAAATCTTTGCCAATTTAAGAGAATTCGTTTACGTTATCGCCGTTTCAAACAAATTTTTTACTGTTCAATTGTCAACTTAATTTATTATCTTATCGGCTGCTAAGTAAATGCTTGAGTTTCCAAGGCTTGGCTGGCAATAAAAACAAAGATTATCCATTCTTTCTTCTAAACGTGAATTACATACATACAAACGTAAGTATGTAGTATGCGCACAAAAACGTACACAAAAAAATGAATGCCAAGCTAAACTTAAGTAAACCTGAAATTCTTTGGTCAACTAAATATTATCCTTTTGGGTGCTGCCATAAATAATCCTGCTGTTTGGGAAAAATTTATTAGCCGCTATTATTGCTTGCGCTACCTCGTCTGATACTCGTATTAATTGCTTATTAATGTTCGCTTAGAGACATAATTTTAAACGGGGACATTTAGACGATATAAAAATAAGAATGGCTTAAAGTATAGGAGTGGTTTTTTGATTGCCTTTGAACGGGCGTACGCCAATAACGAAAAGGTCCATAAGCTAAAAGCTATAAATTAGATGTACGCATGAAATGTGTTTTGTTCTACTTCTGCTTATATTATTTTTATTGCTTTTACTTAGCAAGAGAAAAGTGCTCGTTTGTTTGGTACACATTTTTTTTTAACTTTTGATGTTATTTCATCATTCATTTTCATTTTGAATTTTGACTGACTTTCATAAAGATCACATAATATTCGCAATATATTTTTTGTAGAGGTAGCTTAAAATAAAACATAATAAAGGTCTTTCACAATACACTTGATGTGAACAGAAATGTATTGCGATTTATGTTACTTTGTGTAACTAAATATAGTGGGTGATACTTCAGCCTGGAAAATATTAAGTGTGATTTTTTTTTTTTTGAGTATCATATGAGGGTTAAAACCAGTATTTTCTCTTCCTAATAAGACTAGAAATTTGACGATCTTCCAACTTGGGTATCGTTCTAAACGCATACTCAAGGTATCGTCATTGAAAAAGCATTTTATCCCATTCGATAGTTGGAAATGTTTGCGACGATATGATGGATGATTACAATTAGCGTATAATACGGGTAAGTTCGTACTCACACAAAAAATATAAATTTTTAAAGCTTGGTTTATTTAGTTTTTTTCTTTAGATTTAAAGATTTAATTTAAGTATGTTTTGTGAATTAAAATGAATTAAATTTATTAATTAGACATTAGAGACCACAATCAGCCATACGGAACTCAGACACAAAATTATTATTGACTTGTGTAATTTACCAGACAGCCTATTCGCAAAATCTATCAAATAATTTAGTAGTGAATAGAATGACTGTTATTGCCATGTCAAATATCTGCACATCACTCTGGTAGTGGCAACATAAATTACATTACTATTAACCATACAAAAAACAGAAACGATTACATGCGCAGTTAGAGTTCAACCGAATCAAGGAAATAGTAGCAATGATTGCTTGTACGCCCCTTGAAAAGGTACATAAATACTCGGAGGAGGAGTTTTTTTTTTCAGAAATACTACTTTGTTTTGAAACAAAAAAATTTTTTATTCAATTTCATCGTCAGAACGTTATTTTTGAGTCGGCAAACATCAAGTTGATTAATTGAATTCGCCGCCAATAAGTAAGCCCACCAATTCGTTGCGATTGCTTTCAAATGAGGGGGTTTCTATTCATGTGCACGTTTTTTTTTGCTTCTCTTCTCTGTATTCAACAGAAAATCATTTTGATTCAGGTGATTATCATAAATAATCTTGCAGTTTTATTCATCTTTTCTACGCTAAGTAGTCGACTTGCGTGTGGCTTTATTTGGTTAACTTGTCTGAAGTGTTGCTTTGTGGCAATTTATTTTGCAAATCATTCAAATTTTTTGTACGCATGCAAAACCAAAGATCACTATTTACCAACATTATCATGTTTGTGTTTGTTGTAGTTATGTATGTATGTGTTTGTGTACTCTTGAATGTATTCTTAAAGTGAATTTTATATTCTATACATATCCCACACATACATTATGCATTGTGAAAAAGATTTTTGTTCGCACCAATAATTGTCTAAAATGGATTTATTTGATTGTAAAAAAGATTAAAGCCAACAACACTGTCAAGTTGATGTCAGCGATTTTCACACACAATGCTTGCTTATTCAGCAAATGAAAGACTTAAGACACAAACTTGCGTGTTTCGTGTTATGTCAGCTTTGTTGTTTGAAGAAAAACTGGTCTCGAGCGGTGCTGAAATTAGCACAGTAATAAAACAAAGCTATTTTTGAATACTATCATTACGGGCAACGGTAAACACAAATATATTGATCATAAAGTGAAGCTGAAAAAGTATATTTGACTTTTGTGTAATTTTGACATACAAACCTTTCTATGTGTAAGCGACTGCGACCAAACTTTTTGTGAATAAAATCTACATTTTTATGGCATAGTCACGGGCATATCCGCTTTTAGTGTATAATATGTTTTAAAGAACTATTCTCTTTGTCAGCTTGTCTTTCTGGCTAAGAGTACGTTCACACAGAAAGCGGAACCGAGCCGAGCGAAGCCGTTCCGAGCTAAATGAAGCTTTAAAATTGCTGTAGCTATATGAAAGTGTTCATATAGCAAGCTTATGTTTCATAACGCTGCTGCAACAATTATCAAAATATTCAAATAAAAACAAATTTTACAACGAATCTTTTGAATAAAATTGAGCAAATATTTTTCCCGCTTTTCATTGTCGGTAAGTTTTGTCGTATCTTTGCAACAGAGTCTATGAGAAAAGCACACTTCGCTTCGTTCAGTGTGAACATCAGCAGCTTCGCTTTGTTCCGCCTTGCTTTCTGTGTGAACGCACCCTAATAATGTGAAGTTAAAATTATAGATTTTCTGCCAATAGCAATTTCAAAGGTACTTGAATGAAGAATAAAATCGTCTTAGTTATAAATAAAAAAAATTATGAATAAGACTTTGAAGAACTTTGGAATGAAAGCTAGTAATTAGTTCAATAGAAGTACGAAGCTCACTTCTTGTGTGACAACTTAAAAAATAATAATGGCATTATAATTTAAAAAAAATTAATTTTGAAATTAAATTTTACTCAACTACATAGACGTGTCTTCATTTTATTTGTCCCAAATTCGGAAAAAAGTATTTTTGAAGTGAAGAATAAAAGGGTACTCAAACTAAAATTTATACTACAAGGATATTTTAATTAAGACTTGTTTAAAGAAAACAAACTCCCAATTACGTCTGCCTGACTTCTGCATTACTTTTCGAATGTTTCAAGCTAGCTTTTCTCCAGTTAATTAAAATTTAGGTATTTTATCGAAATACCGCAAAAAAACTAACTAAGAGTGGGTAATTTTTTATCAACTGATATTTTTTTCTGCACGGTTAGACTTTAGCCTTTTTATATCCGAGCGCACTTGTGCACAAGGGAATTATAACTTTGTTCGCATAACGGTTGTTTGTAACAGCATAAAGGAATCGATATAAATGTAGACATATAGGTGTATGTATATTAAATTACGGAGAATGAAACGAGAAGCCGATTTAGCCCTGTCTGTCCGTTCGTATGACTGGAATGAGATAGCTCAACGAGATTTGGTTTAAAAGTTGCCCACTTCCAATATAACGGTAACTTACAGATATACAAGAACTACCATAAATTATTAGAAACTAATGAAGCTACTTAACTTGAAATCGATGCTTGCAAAAATTTTTTCACCAGTCAATTAAATTATTGTTAAGTTTTGGAAAATGGAAAATGTGTATATGGGGAAAAATACTAAAACAACAGCAGCACTAAGCGCTGGAAGTGGAATCCGATTTATTTCTCCAGACTTCAGCAGGAATCGAATTTCTTCCGCTTGGACTTTGTCGCTTTTCCATTTTTCCGAAGAAGAATCGTAGATAAAGTTTAATAACCTTGGTGAAATAAAATTTTTTAATTTTAAGTTTAATATTTATGGTATTTAAGCTGAAATTTTGAATCTAATCTTATAAGCATTTTTTGCTATTGCATTAGAAATATAATCGAAATTAGTAAAAAGTTGATTGTAACTGTTCTTAATTTCGAAGTTTATTTAAACGTGATTTTAATATCATGAGATGACATTAAAGGCATAACGCAGGTGTTTTTTTTTAATTCAGGCGCTATAAACCATTTATTAAAGTACACTTAGCTGCTAAATACAGTTTATTTGAAATGGTCGCTCACACACACATTCACATTAAGCAGCTCATCTTAAAATACATACCAAAGAATAAAACTCTTGCATTCAAGTATACACTACATATTGATGTTTTCCTCTTACAAAAACGACACGTGCTGTCTGACAAACAAACACACACATTCACACACCCAATCTGCCAACCAATCATTATGAGCCTGTAGAACTCAGAAATTTGATTTACCTTCGCCGCCGATAAACATCATAATCATGCGCGAAGATCAGAAAAATAAAATAAAAAAAATAAATAAAAAAAATAAGCAATCGAAAAGCAAAGCAAAAACCAAAAGTGAAAGCCATAAAACAATACTTCACAGAACAAGTACCCTTCAAAAGCAATTGCAGAAGCCCTCAAAGGGCGACTGGATGCAGGCTATGCAAAATATGCGCCAAACAACACTACACATCCATACATATGTATGACCAAAGGCAGCAGAAGATCCGACCATTGCCAGCCGTAATTTTACCATGCTCTCAATCACTTGCAACAGGATATAGCTACATACATATGTACACATGTATGTACATATATACATGAGTGCGTGCACTTGGACTCCTGTCGAACTCTTCCCAAACCACAGAAGGCCACAGGCTGTCAGCCAGCAGTGCACAGCTGTGGTCGTCGGTCTATGGGTTTCGCTCATTTTCATTTGTTACTTTGTATGTGCATACATTTGGCAAGCTGATTTATGCCAGCCATGCAGCGCCGCTGATTGATGGTTCAGTTGGGCCACTAACACTGCCACAACCATCAACTAAGAACACCTCAACAACAACAACACCAAGAATGAAAGGAATATATAGCAAGTAAGGAATATTATGCCGCCCAAGTCAATTGGAGCGTAGACTTTGACTTAGCCACTCGCAGTTTGTGGTTTATATGTATGTTGTTGCTAACACGGTTATGGCTGCGGCTGTTGCTGCCGTGCAATTTTCGCTTTCCGCTCGGTGCTTAGCTCACTACTATTATTATGAGTAAGCTTGGAACAGAGGCGACAGCAGCTAGGCAGGCAGCCAGCTGTCGACAAGGGCCGTCGTCACCAGCTCGCCGCACATAATAAATTTCTATAATGAGCAAAGGCTAATCGTAGAATTATCCCAGCTGAGTTGGGATTGAGTAAATTACTGGCTATGGGGTTTGCATATTCTAATAAATATACATATGCACATACACTGGCGATCAAAACCGAGTGCATGTGCGACATTTTATTACTTACAGTAACATACATTTTTTAATAATAAGCGGATTTCTTTGAAAAATTCAGCAATTGCTCTGTATTATCTAAGGAATAAAGCCTAGTATACAGAAAAACTAACCTAAAAAAAAAGAAACAGCAAAAACCCAAGGCGACTCTATTCACTCAGTTTTGAACTTTTCTGTTTTGAGATTTTAGGACGTTGATATCAAGAGGATCGGGAAGACTCATTTTTTTTTTAATAGCGATTTTCATACAACTAGTAATGCTCTCTACTGAGATTTCTATGATTTCGCTTAGAATATTACCCCATTATAATTTTATTCGCCTCCAAATCGATGGCGTTGGGTCTAGGATTTGTGCTGACCACTGCATTACGTGAAAATTTTACTCAAGCAGTCGACGGTGTCGAATATTTTCAGAATCCTTTGGATCTCCGTCCTGCTTGCAAACAATTTCTTTCTCAGGGTATGCGCGTTTGTCTACAAAGTCCGGCAAATTTGTTTGGGGAATATGGAGATAGACTTCCTTGTTCATTATTCATTCAATATTAACTAACGGTACCAAATGCCACTAAATAAAACGCCCCCAAGCTATTAAGCTATAAATGTCGTACATGCACTCGGTTTTTAACGCCAGTGTGTGTACATTAGGGTGGCCCAAAAACAGTAAAGTCGGAATGTTCTCTATCGAAAAAAAGTATACCCCTATTTATTATTATTTCAGAAAATATTTAGAGGTCGCTCAAAGCGCTCAAAGTTTTCCATGTATTTTTATGAGAAAGAAAAGAACTTTTTGTAGAAATGGTATAGAATTCTTTCAAATCAATATTTTTCGATCGGAAAACTCTGGTTCTCTTCAGGAGACTTTTAATAATAATTCCCACTTGTTTATTTAACCATTTTTTATTGATCGCCCCTTGGCTTTTTCGGGATTGTTGGCGGACATATAAATTATAGTTCCAATGAAAAAATGGTTAAATAAACAATTGGGTATTATTATTAGGAATCTTCTGCAGACAAACAGAGTCTTCTGGTAGAAAAATATTGATCTTTAACTATTCTATGCCATTTCTATGAAAAGTTGTTTTTTCTCTATTCAAAATACATTTACAACTTTGGGCACTATGAGCGACGTCTAAATATTTTTTATTTCGAAATAAAAAAATTATGGTATATCTTTTTCGGTATACAACAATCCTAGAGCATAAAAACCCCGACTTAACTTTTTCACATGCACTTTTGGACCACCCTAGTGTACATACATAGATATGTACGACCTGAGATGCTGACCGTGAATATGCGTGGAATTGGGGAAAGGAAATTTGGTGTGCCTTGGTGCGGTGAAGGGTGAAGCTAAGACAATTAGATGTGTACTAGAGGTTTACGCCGAACGGCTTTGCGGCGGCGGCGTGGTCAACTTCAAAAAGAATCGGCGAGGCCGGCGCGTCTGGAGACGCCGGCGCTACTGCTCATAAGGTAGATTCCAAAGAGCCATGAGGCTACTAATCTTGTCCTGTCATCTCGGCACCCTTAGGCATTCGCCATGGCAATTCAGATTGTAATTGTATTTAATTCATTAATTGAATTAGTTTTAAATTTAAATTACCTTACTTTCTACTTGCATTAAAATCTTGAGTGTCTGCCGCTGATGGATGGGCGAACACACGAAAGTCTGAGGTATATACATATGTACATCTCTATGTTCTCTACAAATCCGTATGTGCTATTTAAATTTAAAGAAATACAAAAATTTACAAGGTCAAGTTATTGGGGTAATTTGTATCGCTGTCAATAAATTTTTGCAATAATCTTATCAACCGTTATGTTAAATTACGGAGTT
>NW_016161276.1:29189-45214 GCF_001687245.7 Rhagoletis zephyria
CACAGGAAAATCAACTTGTCTTTGTTTTATCTCTAATAATTGAGAAGTTAGATGCAATAAGGGCGCTTCTGTTAAAACTGCTTTCTGAGATATTGGCGTTAAAGTTTTAGATGTGTTATAACTTTCTTGTTGTTGTAGTATATAAAAAAGTAGTATTGTTGTAGTATTGAAAAAAATTGTCTACTGCGGCAAAAAATCGTCAGATTACCAGTATTTGACTCTAATTTAACTGTAATAAACGCTTTCGATTGAAAAACGTGTTACCTATGTTTTTTCTGAGCTACGCTTTTTTTGGAAATGTTCAGTGGCCCAAATTAAGCAAAAAAAAAACTCCTTTAAAAATGTAATTTTCATTTTCTAAAATAGTGTTTTTTTACGAGGAGTACAAAATTCCTTAGGCGCCGAACGCCGCCGCCGCCGCCGCCGCGCCGATATTTTCGTAATTCGGCGGCGGCGCGTGAAAAATGACAAAAAACGGCGGCGGCGGCGGCGTGGCTCGGCGGCGTATATCTCTAATGTGTACTAAGCACAATAGAGCAAAAGAATTTGCATATTAAGTATATATGTATGTATGTACATTTCTTAATATATAAACTTGAATGCTGTTTTGGGGTTAGCTAAATGCATTTGTGCACTAAGCAAGCAACAAAGAAAATTATGATGACCGCTAGATGAAAGAGAGTTATAATGATAATAACAAGATATGGGCATTTCAAGACTGGTGTAACGTGACTTTTGCATGACCAAATGCCAAAATATTTTTTAATGAAAAGGTAAAAGTTTTAAAATTTTTTTTCTATATTTGCATGGTAATGAAATGGCTCGTGATTTAGTAGAAAAGTTATAACTGTTGGTAGTAGAGATTTAAAAAAAAAATTAGTAAACATATCGCAAACCGTCTTTAAAAGAGTCACAGCTCAAAATAATGCGTTCGTCAGAAAATGCGCAAAGCTATTTCCTAGCACATGTTAATCATATGGGGAAGGGCGACTTTATCTTAGGTTTTTTTTTAAACAAATCATAACAAAAATTTGCACCAGCTTTTGCTGAACGGCTGTGTACATTTTTAGCGTATAATTTCAAAAATGCAAAATTTTGAGTTGTGACTCTTTTGAACACGGTCTGCGATATGTGCTGACGTGACGTTACAAAGAACATAACAAACAAACATTTTTTCAATTTAAATAAAAACAAAAAATGCCTAAGATAATTCACTCAAAATTGGTATATGTAATGCGCTCTAAGCAGAAAATTATATTATGAGAATTTGGAAAATGGGCGTGGCACTGCCAATTTACGATGAAATGCTGTGTCTCTGTAGTCCCTTCACCAATTCCCACCAAAGTCGGTACGAGCATTGCTTAGAGCCTCACTAAGAAACCCGTTGAAAAAATTTTTGAAATCAAACAAGAACCACGCCCACCTCCCATATAAGGGTAATTTACAGAAATACGAAAACTGCGATAAATTAGTAACTATGGAAGTTTATTATTGAAACTTTTTGTAATCGGGAAAAACACTCTTGCTTTTCATGCAGTTTACTGAAAGGTGAAAAAACGATATTCCACACGTGCGCCGGGTATTTAAATTTCGGGTTTCGCCCGAACAATCGTTAAGTAAAATACTCCCTGAACAAACAAAAACCGCACACCCTAAATCACTCAACAAGCCGTGCTGTCGAGGACCGAATTAAAGCAAAACCATTCCGCTGGCTTCATCATGTTGTACGAATGGGCAAAAAAGCTCTGAAAGTAATTAACTCGGAACCCGCTGGTAGTGATGGATAGACCAGTTGCGAAAGGACTTGGCTTTCCTTGACTTATTCCGATTGACGTCAGTCGAGAATGCTTTCAAATCCTTATAATTATTTACATAAATATCTACGTAAGTAAATACTTTTTTGTTTCATGTTTCTACATACCTTAATATTCGTATATTTATTTAATACTTAACATAACCACATAAATTCAAGACAAGCAGTCAAAGGCAATCAAAATTTTAAATGAATAAAATACGATAGCAGTTTACAAGCCACCGCTGTTCCAATTTGCATTCGTAATAGATGACTTGGTGTTATGCTGTGAACACACCTCAATCAGTAAATTGCAGCTCCTTGGCTCACAAGTCAGAAGGTTACGTGGCATAGAATAGATTTCGTTAAGGCGATCATATACACCGTCATATTTATTTAGGAAACACAAGCGCGATTAATAGCAGTAGACTTATGGTGATAAATCGTTATTGCTTAATTTTATTCTACTTGGTACGCAACTACGATTGAAGGCAGTAAGCATTTGCATTTGAAAATATTACGAGTAAAAATTTAAAAAAAAAATACAGAGATGAAATTAGCATATAGTAAAAATGAATTGTACTCTTAGAGAAAATTTTATTTTTGTTGCTATATTTAGAGATAACAGTTCCCTCTTAATTTTCAAAAAAAAAATGTCAGTGCGAAGAATGTCTCACTTTTCATTATGTTAAGTTTATGTTTTAAATGGGAAAAACTGTCCAAATTTGTGAAAATAAATAAACGCTAGCTATGGTTAAAAAAACATACTCGCTAATTTGCTACGTTTTTAGATTTATTAATATTTTCTAAATAATCAATTAAATATGGCCTCAATAGTGCCCAAAAGAGTTTCCTCTCTTTTGACTCGCTTACAGTGCTTTCTTGCAAGTTTTTCAAGGCCAACTAATTTGTATATCTTGCCGTCTTATGCAAATAGTTATGAATTTCCTAGTCATTACCGAGTTCAATTATCGCCACATAAACAGCGGCTTACATATTTCAGCTAACTTTATGCGCTAATTACCAAGCGAGGTACAGTTAACTGAAGTTCACCTGGCAACTAGCATCTTCAGCACAACAATGAAATGTAATACTCTTACTGTTGTTGCAACAGCGAAGCCATAAAATGGTGAGATTGCCTGAGCGATCGCAAAATGATCATTTGGTTCGACACTCGATGCCTCTTAGCCAATTGAGTTGATTGTACTTGAATGAATCAGGGTCGCTGACTGCATGCACTTTTATTGCTTCCAGCGCTCCGATGGGAAAATAAAATTACATTAGCAAAGACTTTTTAGCACAGAAAGCTTTGCTATAATAATAATCATAATATATGTATTTGCAGAAGGATAATTTGTTTCAAGTTTGCAATCGAGAACAAGTTTCTATTTATAAGGTAATCTAAATTAAATTTATATAATAATTTAATTTTGTATATATATATTTTTTTGAGAAAAGTAATTAAATAACTTCCTGCTGAATAAAACAAAATATGTAATCAAGTGTAGGAATTTGTTGCAAATACCTGTGTTTATGTACTGGTATGTAGTTAAACTAAATTTTATTCAAAGCGTAAAAAATAGGTCACACTAAAACGAGATGCTTGCTTTATGCAAATTGAGCAATAATGGGAATTTTGCTCTACAAAATATTTAAATACAATTAGTTACAATCATTTTATTTAATACATAGGACCGGATGTACAGGTTTGGTTTGAATCACTGTTTCATTCAAAGCCGTAATGGTCCAATGTTAATGTGCTAAATCCCTGCTAGTCCACAAGGGTTTCTTAGAGTTTAGAAACACGTGTGAAAATTTCTTTTGATTCTGAGTTCTTGATGTAAATTATTTCTTTCAATTTAAATATAATTTATAGATTTGTACATAAATTTTATTGTAGATAAACCTCAAATAAATACCTGCCACATAAAAGTAAAATCATTTTCAAAAGAAATTATTCAAAAAAAAAAGGATTAAATAAAAAATCACAAAGAATGCCTTACACAAAAAAAAAATTTATTAATAAACAAAAGTTGTTTAGGCTCATGTTCGAATTTCTACAAAAAAGACGAGTGGCTTATTTTAACTAAAATATGAAATAAATGCATTAGTTGAGATGTCATAATTTATATTTAAACTAGAGTATAAATGATTGTTTTTGATCGTGTTGCCGATTCGGCGAAATACGAAAACAGTGATATTTTAGTAACTGCTGGAGCTTATTCACTTAAAATTGATATTTACAAGAATGTTTACCGTAAAATAAGAATATTATAATTGCTCACTTCAAAAATAGGAGAAGTTTGTCAATTCTGCGGAATTTATTTATATATTTTTTTTGTATGTATGTTACCGCATAACTTTTGACCACGTGAACCAATTGCTATAATTGAATGTGAATTTCGAAGCTTCGTTTTATTTTTAAAATATTTTTGAAGGGGCTACACCAGTTTAAATTTTCTAGTACTTTTTAATGGGAAGTTGAATGAAATATTACAATGCGTGTGTCTAAGGAAAGAATGTGATGAAAGACTTTCTCCAAATCATTTTAAAGAGGGTCGCTTACTCTATTAAAAATAAAATTTTACTCGCACATATAAAGACTATTTACAAAAGATAAGTTGTTTTTTATGCTCAAATGGCTGAATTAGTTAAAATTGGGCACACACAAGCACACATCCGAGAGTGGCTCGATTAAGGTGAGTAGGAACATCAGAACTTTAGAATTGTACCGAATTCTTTGATGTGCAGCTGTAGCATTTGTCAGCATAACGTTAAATCGTATATCATACGGACGGGGTCGCCCGTAAAGGCTAGCCAGTGATATACGAGTTTACACGGCAGCTCATTTTATTTGAAATTTTAAGCCTAGTTCATTACTTTTGAAATGCGCGTGTACTTACTATATACATACATACATACATATGTATGTACATAAGTGCGAATAATTCAAGCTATTTAACTACGTCCAAGGTAGTGCACTTAATTTCCTAGAGACTAGAGGAAAACGCTCAAAGCGTAGCCATAAAATGCCAATATATACATTTAACTACAATTTTTATGGTCCGCCACCAAGTACGCACCGCATTCAGAATCCTATGCATCAATCCCAATTCATGTTATGTACATAAATACATACATACGCATAACGTAAAGAGGAAAAAGGAAACAGGATTTATTGCATACTTAATTGCCGCGCCGCAGCAACAAAGGTCTAAAAGCCAAGACATTAAAAATAAATAAAAAGTGAAGCGGAGAAGTTATAAAAACGCTGAGCCATGGGTTTGTGCAGCAAGTGCTGTCCACGTGAACGGCACTTGGCGTGGAACATTATGGCGTACTACAGTCAACCAAAGCAGCCCTGGCGGTGGGGGGCATTCGCCGAAATCGCTGCCTACCTGCAGCGCAAAGTTGATGTTAAGATTTTTGTTACGTGATTAAAAAGGAGCATAGGGACATGATGTATGTGGGGTTAAATTAACAAGCCCTGTTTTGCATGCGATGCTTAAGTTTTATGTTGTTTTTTTTTTATTTTTTTCATTTTACTTTTATTTAATTTATCTTTTATTTTGTTCTGTGTTTGTTCCAAGCGCAAATCATAAAGATCACAGAAGCCATGACATTTGTGTTGTTGTTGTTGTTAAAAATGCAGCAGATATAACACAAACAATTTTATGGTTTCCGACTGGGCGCACCTTTTCTCATACGAATGATTTTTTTTTTCGTGATTCGCCTACTGTACCCGCGCCCATGTCAACACCGTTGATAGCATCAAAGTGATGTTTTTGATTTTCCCTTGCTCTCTTATGACTTTAGGAACGCAAGAAGATTTTTAAATTCTGACACTCCCACAAATCACGAATTGCGCCTGAAGTGGCGGTGGCGGTGGCGGTGTCGGTGTTTCCGTGGCGGCGTGCACTTTTTATTACTTTTGCAATTTTTTTTTTGCTGCTCTTCAAAATGTCACTTGGGTGTCGTGTAGTTGTGATGCTTATCGCACTGGCAATGTTACATACATTTATGTATGTAGTTTTGTTTTGGTGCCGCCGTCGTTGGGTGTTATGTTGCTGCCGCATAGCAATGTTGCTTGTATGGATTTTGTAGATTAACTGAAGAGGGTTTCAATATGGAATCGGAGATGAATTCGAGAATAATAATATGCAAATGAAACATTTGAATGTTGGTATATGTATGTATGTATGTACATAGTTTTATTTATATACATAAATGTTATTTAGGCGTGTTATTACCCAAGAAAAATGATGCTTGAACACATTCGCCTGAAGAAATAGGTTAGTGGAATTCGTAACAGGTGCAGCTGCGAAAGGGGAAGTCCAACACAGCGGCTTTAAATGTTATTAATAGTGGACGGCGTAATAGCCGACATAGATGTCGATACTAATTACCTCACGTCATCCTGGGATTTAATTTTTAAGATTCCCATACCCTTCCCAACCCGGGAAAATTGGGAAGGTGGCCTCGTGTCGGTAAATTATGGTATTTCCATAAACAACGATGGCTCAAAGATGGCAAAAGGAATCGGCTCGGGTCCAAAGACATTCAAATAAGGCAATCCTACCGCCTGTCTGATAACTGCAGTGTCTTTGAGGCGGAGATACATATTTATTATAGAGAAGGCGACTCGTCTCATACGGAATAGTAAGTCTCTATCAGGGAATGTGACTATATTCGTTGATAGCCAGGCACCACTGAAAACATTAGGCTCCAGGGTAGCAAAGTCGAAAGCAGTTCGGAAATGTAAAGCAACGCTGTCTTCACTGAGTCGCGTCAAAATGTCTCTCTACTGGGTTTCTGGGCACAGCAATATAGAAGGGAATATATAGCCGATGAGATGGCTAGACACGACTCGAAAATGCAAATAGCGAAGCGGATAACTCCCTACTGCCACCGATTTCTTTTCTGCTAAGGTTGATTGAAGAATACACCTCTGCCGGAAGTAATAACCCATGGGCGAATCGGGACGACTGTGAGATCTTAAGATCATTGTGGCCGAGACTCAATAAGAGACGTACTGAGTAACTATTGCAACTAAATAAATCGGTTTCATATACCAACAAGCTCCCACTGGAGATGTTGTCGGGATCAGCATGAAGAGGATTTCATTCACCATTTCTTATGCTGGCTTTTCAGACAAGGCGTCTCAAGCCTTTGGGATCGCGCTTTTTCAATAGCTTCGGGGAGTCAGCGGACAGACTTCACATTGACATTGACATTGACTTCATATTGCCAATAAGGATTAATCTCGTTTAGAAAGGTGTGCCTCCTCTTGGCACTCACAGAGGGCATTCACAATGAGCAAATATATCCCCAAGTGGAAGTACGAGTCATTTGTATGCGCCTTTCGAACCTAACCTTAAATGTGGGAAGGGTAACTTTGCTTTTCTAAAAAGCCACAATGTTTGAAAAATTCAGCAGTTAAAGTCTACTTATTTTTGTACAATTGAAAATTCGATTGGGCGTGCGGTATAAAGTGTAAAAGTCTAAACGTATAAAAGTATATAACACATTCTTAAAAAAGTTCATGTGGGGATTAAAACTGCGAATAAGTAGATATTAAAGATGTACGATAACAAAACATTGCTTTTTTTGACGATGAAATCACTTTTTTGGTACTTGAACAAATCTTAGATTTTCACCTAGGTTTGGCTAAAACACATGTACTAAAGAATAAAAGTATTATATATGACAACATGTTTGTGTCGCGATTTCTGAAAACATGCTTTTTTGTGCTTCAGTTGTGAATTATACATAATTCTACAAAAATGGGAAACAAAACGCTGTTTACAATTCTGTTGGGGAAAAGCTTGCCCCTTTTAACTTTTTACTAGGCAAATTAAGAACAACATTTCTCACTGGCACTGTATAACTGGCATTTACTATTTTTGCCGTCCAAAACTAAGAATAACTATTCATTAGCATTGCTTATCTTAATTTAAAATATGTAATATTTCCTTCCCCGAATGCAAAAAATACTTCAACTTATTTTTGTTATGTTTTTTTTTTTCTCTTTTACTTCAATGAAATTACTTATATTCACGATAATAATGATCAGCTAGCGCTTATTTCTGCCATTTGTGTCAACTCTTTACCGATTATTAATTTAGTAACAAAATATATTGGGTAATTAAAAATGAATATTTCTTTAATATGACGAATAATTTTGTTTTTCGTTATCACTTTTGCTATGTTTGTGTAACCCGGCTATTTACTGCTATCGCTTGTAATTAAATCAATATAAATTCAATTACAGAAATGGAGCAATGACTTGTTGCGCACCACGTACGTGGACAACATGAATAGTGGGGCACCTCCCGTCGTGTGTGACATGAGCGCTTCGATGTCGATTTGTGCGTTTACACAACGCAATTCGAGATTTACGAAATGAGCTGGCAAGCAGGCAGCCTAACAGCCAGCTAACAAACACGTAACAAGTGGACCTGCCAGACAAATCCTTGCAAACAAACAAACAAACAAACAAGCAGACAACGAAAAGGGGGGAAAATATGCAGTTAGATAAATTTCAACAGGTTGTTGTCGTGCGCTGGATTTTCACTTTTCATCTGTAACTGATTTTAATGCTGTGTGGAATGTTTGGCTTATGTTTTCTGCGTTCCTTTTGCTTTTTTTTTGTACCGCTTCTGTTAACTAGTGGCGCTGTTGATTTTAACTGCCACATGCTACGAGTATGCAATGCAATGCGCCGTGCAACAAATGAAGTCGTCAATCGGTTAGCGGCATTTGGCTTTTGGCTTGAAGATTTCAGCTCATTTTTTGCTGAATTTTCAACAGTTGTCAACAGGTTGCATGATATTGACGTAAGAGTTACGAGTGTGAATGAAAAAGTGTGCAATGGCGTGCAAAAGATGGCTAGACTACAGCTTTCGTATACTTCCGTGTGGCAATCAACGATGTAAATTTGTTTGTAGAAATTATCAGAAACTAAAAAAGAAAAAAATGGAGGTCATATTCTTTGGGGTGTCGGTAATGGGTGCAGGTTTGCCTCTGAGTACCACTATTGATTGAATACACACTTACGTATAAATCAGGTCTATTTTTCGCAATAAAATTAGCAAGACTTTGTATGCTTATTAGGGTTGTTAATTTTTTGCTTTTTACGACCCCGGGATTTTCGGGATGCCGCTATCACAACCCTGGGATCCCGATATCAGTCCCGGGATTTAGCTATATATTAATTTTCAACAACTTAAATCGAACAAATTGTTTCTATATTGTTTGAGAAGCTATCCTTCCATAAAATAAATAATAAAAGATAGGGTTTTTAACCTACTTTTTTATTTAAAGTTTTTTAAATAAAAAAAAAAATTCTTTTTCATTTGGTACCCATATTTCTATCCTATATTGGATTGAATTTTTGAAATAATTTTTGGAATTAATCAAATCTTTGAAATTACAAAGTAAGGAAATTAAAAAATATGAGTCCCAAATGTGTGCCGTATTCATCCAGATAAAACATTTGCTTAAATATGTATGTATATCTGTCGGCGAGAATGGAGAAAATAAACCACTAGGATCCGTAAATCCTTTTAAATGTAAAATTTTGGAATTACATGCACGGTCAGTGCAACAATACTTAGCTTAGCAAAGCGGATGTTTGTGTATGCACTACAGATTCAGTCTTGACAATATCTATGCTATTTATTTTTATTGTGGAAACTGAAGGGAGATGAGCTTCCTACGCACATACTTACTTACATCGCAATGAAACCAAAAACGATTCGCGCTAAGCACCTGTGCCGAAATAATTAGTAGGAGGATGAATAATAATTAAATAGCAGTCGCGACTCTACGGATTTTAAGTTGTGTAAAATTTTCATAAAAATTGGCCAGTTCGTACCGACGCCAATAGCCTATTGAGTATGGCACTCCATTCATATGTACTGTATGTACATATGGAAAGTTCTGTGTAAAATTACTACGATTTAGGAGTATTTGTCATTGTAAGTAGTAGTAATAGTAATGAAATTTAAGTGGTATTCTTATTTGTAATGGTAATGGTAATGTCAATAGTGGTGGTAATGGTAAATTTAATGGTAATGGTAATGTTAGTGGTAATGTTAAAGGGATCGGTAATGGTAGTTGTAAGGGCAATGAAACTTAATAGTAGATAATGGAAATGGTGATGTTATTGGGAATGGTCATGGTAATGGTAGATAATGGTAATGGTGACGATAATTGTAACGGTAATGGTAATGGTGGTTATAATAGTAATACTTAGTATAGGTAATGGTAATGTTAAGAGTAATGGTATTGGTAATGGTAAGGCAGATGGTAAGGGTAATGGTAAAGGTAATGGTAGGGGTAATGGTTGTGGTAATAGTAGTTAAGTTAATGGTGTATAATGGTAATAGTAACGGCAGTGGTAAAAGTAACGGTAATGGGTCCTAATGGTATTAGTAATGGTAATGGTATTGATATTGGTAATGGTAATATTAATGGTAGCTGTGATGATGGGATGGATTGTAATTTAATTTCGTGCTCATCTTAGTATTCGTATTTGTTCTTCATCTACGTGTTCGTTTTTGTCTTAGGCGTCTTTGTGTCCATTTGTCTTTTTCTTAGCCTGGTTCATATCATCTCTTTCGTTAATATCAATTGGGTCCTGGGGTCTTAACTTTTGCTTGATTATATGTAGCCTAAAGCCTCATCTTGCGAAGTTTAAGAGAGTATGCTTGCATCTTTATGGCGAGATGTAGTGACTTTAGTTCGAGTGCTCGCAGTGGATATTTAATAAAAGTTTAAAATTACCAATGATGGCATGCATAGGAAGTATGGCAAAGTTAAGATCTGCATTGTAAAAAAAGCAGAATGATAGAAAGATTTCGGGGTATCCAGATTCGGGTAGTTAAAAGTGTAGTAAGTCCTTCTTAAACAAATTTTCATTCTGCTTGAAATTTATTTTAATTTTTAAAAGCCCAAATTTTAAAAATCTCTCTATCAAAACTGTGCATATGTATGCGCAATTTTGCGAAATAAGTAAACATTTGCGAAAGTAATTTTGCATGAAATATAATTAGCTTATTCAAATTTCAACATGCCTATCATTTTTCAATGAAAACATTCGAAAATCAAGCATTCACTTCAATAGAGTTTTTTATTGTGTACATTTAAGCTCTTTAATCACTTGACTTTACCGCCAACAAGATGTAAAGGCACACTCATGAGAGCTTTAGCATTGGGTAGCTGTAGCTAATTAAAAACGCATTGCAATTTTGCTAATCACAAACGCACCATAAAATACTCAACTATTGCTGTTGTATGAACTTTTGAATATTTTCGCTTGCACCACACTTGGAAGTAGGCAGTGATTTATAATACGATACTTATGAGAAAATGTATGCACGTGAATGTGAATATAATGAATACAAAAGCGAACAGTCTTCGACCACGTTTTCAACCGTTTATCGAATGGCCGGTGGGCGTTGCACATATTTAGCTGAAAAAGTAATGGTGATTTTAGCGCATTTTTGTTGTCTATTCACTACAACATTGTTACAACAACATAAGTAAGTATGCAAAGTATTGGCAAATCAGACTTGTGCTAAAAAAATGAAGTTACTAAATTTTTCCAGGCTTTGAAATTTGCCAATTTACCTTCAATTTTTTTTTCCTGCCACAAACAGTCGACACCTTTGTTTGAACACAAGCATTTAGATGCAACGGTAAATTTAATTTTCTCATGCTTCTGTACACGCACACACCTACATAAATACCGTTTATTTACAAGCCTACATACACACACCACTTGTGTACTATCGCATCGCGTTCACCATTTTTCATTTTTGGCTGTCATAATTTGCTGTGATTTACGTCCATGCCAATGCGGCTCGCCAAAACGTTACATACTACGGCTATAGAACTGAACGCGCTCAACTGCGCAGCCGCACGCTGACTTTTTTTGTTTAACTTTTTCATATTTTCGTATTTGTTCTCACACACAGCGGGAATTTACTGCGAAATTTTTGTCGGCAAATAACGTGTAAATTGAATTATTTCGTGCATTTTTAGGCCGACAATAGTGCGGCAAAATTGAAGCATTGTCGTCACCACTGCCAGCTGGAAAAATGTTGCATGACACAGTTGCCAACTTGGCTGAACGACCGCGGCGGTCAACAGGTGGCAGTAGTGGCGGCTATTTAGTTAAATGTCGCAGTACACAATTAATATTTCCTCAGGATTTTTCTGGAATAAATTACTGGATTTCGTTTGACATAAACAAAGAGAAAAGTTTTCATAGCTTTGTGTGAGGTTTACTTAACAATTCAGCGGTCGAACTAAAGAGAGCATAAAATGTCTATAAACCAGAATATTTGTAGCAATAGGGTGCGTTCCAAAATGCATCAAGTCAAAGCATCAGTCTTTCATTTCCAAACTATTATTGATGGAAATGTCTTATTTACGCAACTAAGTTCAAATTCGGCTTTTATCCGTGGTTGAGCATATTTGACATTTCCACCAATTATAGTTTAGCAATAAAAGATACTGATGCTTTGATTTGATGCAAAATAATAAAAATAATTTCCAACAAAATCAAACTAATTTCCCACACCTAGCTACATATGATTTTAGTTTTAAATTTCTGGCAATAAAAGTAACCGCAATAGGTATGATACCATACATCGCTTTAGTAATACCGAATAATTCGTTACTCTGTGAGCGTCAGAAAACCCATCCTTCACGAAATGTCCAATAAAGGAATAGTCTGAGAAGCTACTAATATACATAAACTTACATGTCTGTCTCCTGATGGAAAAAATCACAACGGATATTCAGCTCAGTGTTGCCAGAAAAATTTGCTTAAAAATCTTCCAAGTGATGAATAAGATCTTCAAAAACCCATAGAAAGGCTACTGAAACTGGAAAAAAAATCTTTCTTCTATAGAAATATCTTCATTCAAGACTTTATAATTGAAAACTTAAATTTTTATATAAAAATTTTGTTTGTTACACAAAATAATTTTATTTAAAAAATCAGAAATAAGAAGTTCATGAATACATGGAAAATTTTACTTGACTAATAGTTCACGAAACTTAAACGTAGTTTTACTTGTATTTTTATAGCTACACCCAGAAAAAAGTCAACTAAATATATTTCTCTCAACACATAATTTGGTTATAGTTACAAAATCACAATAACCGAGCACTTGCACCTAGCTCGCTTCGTACTTGTTACCGAAGAAATAGTTGGATTAGGAATTTCAGTGAGAAAACTACATCGATGTATTTCAGTTTTTTTTTAGAAAAACTTTTGATTGATCGCACGCCACAAATTGAAGGAGAAGCTCTGCCATAATCGTAAGCGAAATCTAGCCTTAAGTGGCCCTGAAGCATGAGCAATTCCAACCTCCAATTAAGGGGCCCTTGGAGTATTCGACACACGATGAAAGAATAAACTTTAAAAGGTTTATATAAAACTACATACATAGGCATAGTAGCATAGTGGAATGAGAAGCAACTGTAGCGACCCCAAAAGTAAATTTAAAAGTTTTCCAAAATGCTCATGGTATTCTCTGAAACTGGCTGTTAATAATTGTTTATACGTACTTTCAATACCAGTTGTTTTTAAATTCAAGGCAACCTTTTAGTACAGAAACTTTTCTAGCTGTATGGGCATACTTTTCAGTTGGAAGTAATATTTATGGTAATTTCTATCGTAGATACAGTTCACTAAAGGGCTTTTTTTCAATTTTCTTTTTTCATAAATTACAAATTTAAAGATACGAACTGCAAATTTTTGCACATATGTTATTTAGATTAAAGAAGAAGAACTAGAAGAATTTTGGTTTTTTTTTAATTTTTTTGTTCGACCATGCCTACACACCCGCCCCGAACATGGTTTTTAAAATAATTTGGAAAATTCATAGTTAACTAGTTTTCCCATAGATTTGTTTTAATTTGTGAATTTGTACGATCTTAAACAATTAATCTTAAATAAGAATGTTTATAATTAATTAAATGTTTTTCTTTTTATTTTGTATTAAATTTGTTTAAGCGGATGATTCGCTCCCAAAATGGCTTAGTTACATATAAACAACGATTTGACTGATTTGCGTCGAATTTACTAATATTAACTTAAAAAATTAAAAAAAATCATTCTAACAAAATTTTTTAATTTGATGATTTCTTATCTTAAAAAAGATAAATATTCTGTTGTGTTAAACAGCTTATTTAAGCTACTTACTACTACTATGAACTTAATTTCCTTCTATTTTAAAATATTCTTCGTCTGAAGTAATCACATCAAATCCAAAGTTTTCAAATATGTGCTGTTTAACTGCGGCCTCTGCCCGATTGTTGTTGATAAAAATGTCTAGTAGCTCCACATTTCCGAACGTATGTCCCTCGGCAATTTTTTTCGAAAGGGCTAAAATTTGGGCAAGCAAAGTTAGCTACGTATTATTTTGGACGCTTCGGATAGTAACTCTACATTTAAAAGCCTGTGCACCTCTGTGCATCTTAGAAGTTCTATTCTACGATAAATCAAACTTTTGCAATCTATTTCACGAAATTGTACACGAAGCTACCACGTGCATAATCAGATGACTTTGAAAGCATACCGTTCAATCAGTGTGACTGTAAAAAATTTTACCGATTAACTTTTTATATAATTAGAGTATAGTAAAAATAAAAATAAATTTTATCGTAAAATGCAGGATAAGTTTTTTTTTTTATTTATGCCCAAACAATTCAAAAAACCCCATAAAAACCCAATATATTTTTATATAATCCCGTAAAAATAATGCAACCAACGGTTTCATGCCTATCAGCTAAGTAGACACCTATATATCTCAAAAAAAATGGTCACCACACAATAAACATTTGGGTTGGAAATCAAGTGGAGATCCAATAAAGTTTCCAAGGTTCAATGTTGATTTTGATGAAGCGTACCTCAATTGGAGAAACAACCCATTCTCCAACAAAACGGCATATTTTTTGTATGGAAAATATTCTGTGTTTTCCACTTGAGGAAAGTTAGGATATAAATTTTAATTCAAGCTGTATTCAACTTTTAGTCAAACCTTGGGAATAAAGATTCTCAAAGATTGGAAAAAAGTTTGAAAAATGTTTTCTTTATGCATATTGGGCGTATATGGTCTTGCCAGTTTTATTTATAATTTATTGTGTTACTGGTCTTGAAAGATAGAATAACCACTCTAGTATACAAGATATCATACCTGTGGCATTTGGCCATGATTTTCTATATAAAAGATTCTCCTGAATTCGAGTATGAAGTCAAAATTTAAAAAAAATTGAACAGTTTCTAAGATATAGGAAAATTTCGTTTTTTTGTGTTCTGAAAAAAGTGTAACCCCCATAAATGACTTCAGCGACCTCAAATTTCACATCACTGTATCAAGCAGACTTTGAACGCGCTTTAATTGATTCCCATCCCACTGTGCGTCAGCTTGCTCATATCGTATGAATGGAGGCAAAAGCCATGTGGTAGCAGGGGAAGAAGGCCTCCTCTCTGAAGGGACAATCAAACGGGAAGGAGATGGCCTCACTTGGAAATACCAATTTGCTTCAGTTGCATAAAAAAGAAAGGTGATTCCTTTCTCCCTTCCTAGCTGCATACTAATTTTAACTAAAAACAAGTAAGAGCAGCGCTGTCTTCGGCTATGCCGAAGGCTTCATACCTTTCATGAACATCTGCAAATTTTACTTTGACAGATTACTGCTTTTGAATACATCTGCATACATCGATAGAGGAGTTACATACTTATATAAAAAATCGCATCTAAACAATCAGAGGTATGGAAGATATACTTTATATGACACCAATCTAAGTGATTTTCACCGCTATGTGATCGGTATGTAAACCGGTAACACAATTTATTGGGTTTAGTTTCGTACATAAAGGAGATACATGGCAAAAACTGGTATCTTAACAATCAGTGCTATAGGAGATAAAGCTTATAAAGCATAGATTTTGACGAGTTTCTCAGTAGACTTTGTATTATTATTTATAAAATATCTTACGAAATTTATCGGTTTTAGCTGTTCAAATAAAGGAGTTTTACAGTAAAATCCCATATCTGAAGAATCAGATGTATGGAATATATATGTTGTAGTCACCCGATCTTTGTTATTTTCGCTGTAAGTCTTCTGTTAATAATGAGTGAAAATGGTGCGAAATTTCATGTTCCTAGCTGCATAAATGGAGGAGTTATGATAAAAGACCTCATATCTGAAC
>NW_016161276.1:45672-53303 GCF_001687245.7 Rhagoletis zephyria
GACAGACGGACAGACGGACAGACGGACATGGCTAAATCAACTCAGCTCGACGTTCTGATCATATAAGTATACATTTTCATGGGTCTATCTCTTTTTGTTCTGGTACTTACAAACATCGGACCAAAGTTATAATACCATTTCATGCTCATGAAAGGTATAATTAATTATAATCATTTGATTGGCAATTAAATAGTCGTGCATATGTACGAAGATTTTGAAATTGGAGGCCTGTTAGAAAACGAAGAAGCTTTTTGTATTCTCGGCACAACAAATTTTGCATGTCGTTTTAATTTAAGATAAATAAATTAAAGTAGTTCATATTTAGCAAGAAGGTTTTTTTTTTAAATAAATAACTCATTATTTCATCGCTTCTAGTATCAAAGGAGTATATCAAAACTGTATAGTTTTCTAAAGCTTTAGGTGTTAATATGTTAAATAAAGCATACTCATTTTAATTTTTTGTAGGTGTGCAACTCAACTCCGGCGTTCAATGTCACTTAAATACTTTACTCAAACGCTTAAAATAATTCATTACAATTTTTATATACATGCATACATACTTAAACATGCATATGTATGCACGTAATTACTACATTTTATTCACTACAAATTTGTTTCCTCCACAAATGTTATTCGTCAATTAAATATGTAATTGGTCTGCTAGCAAATGGAAAAATCAAACCCATGTCAAAGCCTTTAGTCAGTGTTGATTTGAGTTGCGGTCGATTATGTTAAATGTCTGTGGCGCGTTGCCTAATATGGCCATTGTGCGGGTGCGTGGTGAATGTTCACATGCACAAATATATATGTCTCTGTGTGCGTCTATGCACACATGCATTCATATATTAAATGTATGTACTACCTTTGGTGTAGATGTGAGAGCGACGATATGCGCACATTTCTACACATTTGGTTTGGCCATTTGAGTAATTGTTTTCTAATGCAACTGACGTTGCCTTTGGCGTGCAGTTTTTAATTTGACACGAGTTTAATTTAGATTTTTCATACTATGACTAAATGTGTACAAGTTGTTGAAATTATTTGTCATTAAATGGCGGGACTAATTGTTTTGCTGAAAGCGCAATTTGCCATTTCAGGCGGAAAAAATTGCTATGCCTTATGAGTTATTGTTGTTGATAATTGTGCACGTTTAGTTTGTGGGAAATAGTGAATTATGTACTTACAAATACAGTTATACATACATATATATGTACATGCGTGTATTTGCAATTTCTTATATTAGATAAGAATGCTGTCGTGTAAAGTATTTTAGACTCTTTTTATAACCAATATATATATATATATGTAGGTATATTAACATTGTTCGCATAACGGTTATTTGTAACAGTCTAAAAGAATCCACATAGTTATAGACATATACATAAGTATATAGCAAAATACTCGATAACTCGAGAAAATCGAAATTCAAGTAAAAACTAAGCTACCTACAGACGGTTGGTTTTGAAAATGGACTGTGATGGTAGCTTGCAATGATAAATAAACTGCGATATTTTGTCTCAGAATACCAATAACTACGCCCTTCTTTCATAAAACGACACTATAAAATTAATTCGCTCAAACTTGATGTCAGCAATCAGCCTTTAGAAAGAATGGCGGGGCTTATGCATCGTCGTAAAGTCGACTGTAAAGTTATTTGACATAATTTTCAATGAAATAATTGTGAAAAAAGATGAGACTAGGTTAGCTTAAATAGTTTGTTGTCGCCCCGGGGGAGCTCACTTAGATATTAATTATCTTGCCCATTGTGTTACTACATCACACAAGTTTTTTTAACGGCACTTGAAGATACTATGTGTTAGAACTAAAAGAAGCGCTATAATTTTTTTGGAAGCTCGGTGTGGCACTGCTGCAACAATGTCGACCAAACTATGAAAGTATGTATGATACAGAAAATAAGCTGGCTTAGGCTGGTCAAGTTACTGGATTACTATCTGTGCTTACATTATCATAACTGGAATGCTAGTTATAAACTTCGCATATTGGGGTTTTCATCCATAGCTCACTGCCGAATTGGATTCGATCTGTGTAAAAGCAATACTTGGACTGTCAAAAAATCGCCAGTATCTTCACTGTCAGTAGAAAGGATCTTGGAGCTACTCTGATTTGACAATTAATCAACTAATAGTTCTGATATTGCCTGGTTTCCATATGAGCACGATTTCAAAGTATTCCTTTGAAGTCGAGTGAACAAAGTGGAATTCCCTGACTAACTTGTATCACTCAATCTTAAAGCCTAAGGGCCTGATAATAACTTTGCCATCAGAATAAGTATTGATCTTCTGCAATGTTACCATTATTGCTGAGGTATTCGATAGCTTCATTGTTGGCAATAAACTCAACTTGAAATTAGCGACAGCAAAACGGAAAGGTAAAGTATAAAGTTTACGAAAACTTCCTGATATAAACTAATCATGAATGTATTTATTGGATCATTGCCTATACAACTCATCTATAGAATGTAATTTGGCGAAGAATACTTATTCCGCTCAGTATAAACCCCGGTATACACCGGTTTCTTCAGGTATGAAGTAAAGTTTTCCAAAGATTGTCAAGTGTTTGTAGTGAAGTAAACCTCAGTGTCATCGAACCTGATTATAGAGTAGACTGCGGCAACTTTTCCAGCGATATCCGTATGTATGATTTTAATATAGGCTTTACACGCGTTCGTACTGCCCGCACTCTAACTGTTTTACTACTACTATTACTAGCATACTCTAATGTATTCACCAGACAAGTACTTCACACACGGTTATGTAAAGCCTAAAGAATACTCTAGACAATAGTCCACATCTTCTTTATACTACAGGACCGAAATGGTCTTGAAATAGTAGTGAACTATGGTGAAAAATGGTTCATTATTAGTTCCAAAATGATACCGGGCTAGCTCCGAAATGGTACTGGAATAGTTATGAACAGGCCCCGAAACGGTCGGGACATTTTTTTGAAAGTATCTCGAACAAGTCTTGAAATGGTCGCGAAGTGGTTCCTTGTGAGACCCTAAATGATCCTGAACTAGTCCCCACTTTTCTTAGGACATCGCCCTGGGGAAAAAATGCATTTTCGAATGCTAAAAGTGTTGTTTTACTGATTATTTTTTCGATTACTATACATTACATTTCCCCACTGGGTAGTTCTGTGAATGAACAGAGATTCAAATAATTTCAGTCATGTACAGTTCAAAAATAGTTACTTGCAGAAGCGCGTCGACTAAAACTAGTTTGTAAAAATAAATCCAAAGAGAAATCAATCGAATCGCTATTATTTATAATAAAAAAGAAGAACAACGGTTATTGCTAGCTAAAGCATACGCATTAGCTATTTTCAAGAAGACAAATTCCAAACGATTTTTATGGCAACAATCCATTTACATGCAATTTACACGGACGGAAAATGAACAAAGGTGGGCTCGAAGAGGAGCGACTTCAAATTCCGAATTCATTGCAATAAAAAAACATTAATGTAAATGTAGATACTTACAAACAAGTAAATGCCTCATTTCGCACGCACTCTTAGCTTTTATGATAGCTGCAGCTGCAGCGCCAATAATTTCCGATACTATCGATGCTATTGTCTAAATGGTACCGATCGTCAATGCTGCTGATGATGATTCAGTGGGCGACATCAATTGTTGGTATTTCCCGTAGGATCATTGACATTCCATTGTGTAGAGAATTCTTGAATAACATCGCATAGGGACGACTCTTTCGCAGGCAATGTGTGGCCAAGCATTGAATACCATTTGTTCGATTCGCAATTTGTGTCGCGAAGATTGGTGATAAGTGAAAATTGTCATAAAAATAAAAATGTCACCAAGTTTGTGACTAAAGCAGAAGGATATTTATGTTTGTACTTCTGCTACGATTCGCAATGCATATAAAATCATGTCGTTAGCACTATTCCAAGCTATTCTTAGGGCATAGTTGTAAGCATTTTTTTTAATTTTGTCCATTTGGGCGGCAGAAGCAACTCATTTAAATTGGTATGCCACAGTTCAACGCAAACAGAAAACAGAAAAAGGTATACATAGGGCACAGTTTATGGTATGCGATAACGGTTATGGTTATTGCCAACTGCTGGCCACAATTTAAAATGACATATTTATCACTTTTAATGCGGCTACAAGCAATTCCATGAAATCAAAAATTGGTAGATCCTTACGTTCTAGCAAATATTGCTTGTTGCTAAGTAGAAAAAGGTAGTGGTTATATATAATAGCATATCAGACCAACGTTTCGTACATCTATAACCTATATACTATTAATATGTATTTAAAAATTGGTGGACAAAGACTCGCAATTAGCTTTTTCGATTTGAATAATTTTTCTTTTGATTTGCTTGCTATAAACTCCGGCTAACTTAAAATATTAAAAATAGAGAGCTGCCCCTGTTAACAAAAAGTCGATTAATTAAATTAATAAAATAAATTAAGTATTACAATTTGGATATCAAACCAGTGAGGTTTAGGAAATTTTAATTTATTGGGTTGCGATATATTTAAAAAATGTTGTTCAATTAAATTGATAAGATACACTATAGGTATCAAGCCGAAGAAGAAGTATTTTCAAAATAGTTTTGAGTAGGGTCACCACCTGTTTGGAAAACCTAATTTAACTTAATTTGTATGGTGAATGGAATATTGCAACGTGGGTGTTAAAAGAAAGTGGTTTAAGCTTAAATCCGAAACAATTTTTAAAAAGGCAGGCGGCAACCCTTAACCAAAATAAAGGGTTAAAATTCAAAATTTAAATTAAACGATGTATTGTAAAACGATGTTTCGTCATGAAATGAAATTAGGTAATTGTCGAACGTTTTTCAAAGTTCTGCGAGTTATTCACACTTGACATATCCCTCTGCACTTGGACTTTTCGTTTTTTTTTCGGTGGACCATATTAAGTAGGCACGACACAAACTTGCTTCACATGCAGTTATTAGGTGCATAGCTCTACTTAAAATATTTAGTTGTTCTTCTGCATACGTAGCTACACTTGCCGAGCAAACTCCTTCCTGGCCCTTGCGTCCTTATTCGCACGGTATTATAACCAATCATTGGGGAGCCATGGGTCCATGAAGATGGAGAGGGAGCTTCGGTGGGATCGCTTTGACTTATTCGGTTCAAGTGCTCACTGTTCACCGGAAGGTGCAGCTGCCTTAGAGCAAACGGCTCGTTAACTAAACGTATTATCAAAAGATCCCTAGGTTCTGGCTGTTTGCTGGGTTTAGAATTCACCAAGGAATGCAAATTTCCAATAAAAATGCCAATTAATGAGGAGGTGCCACGTCCACGTCTGGTTGACGCCCTCGGAATGAATAAAGCTGATATAACCGCCATCTAAAATGTAAGCTGAGCGGAGAATGGTAGAAAATGTGTTCGGACTTGCGACGCCTACTACAGCTGCCATGTAAACGAACATGAATTCGGCGTCGGATCCGCATCAAGGGGGGAAATATCGACCACGTGTGCCACTCCCGTCACGATATAAAAATCATGTTTGGCGATTTAAATTCTAGGTAGTCAAGGCAAACTTTGCTTCCTCCATCGCAACGTAAAGTTAGGCCTCTACGCGTAAACGACTGATAAAAGACTGAAGCTAATTGACTGAAACATGGTTTCCTTCAGCTCCAGGTTCCAGCATAAGAAGATCCATCACCCACAAACGAGTCATAAAATCGGTCATGTTAAATATGATAGATGGAAGGAACACTTAAAGTATATTTGATGTACGTACCCGAACATCCACTCCGACCCACTTCTAAACATCGGAATTTGGTGTGGTGGTAGACGAGGAAAAAAATAAGTATTGTAAAATAGTCAAGCAGCAGTCAGCTCACTCGGATCTCCTCCAGGCTCCATTTATTTAGGAGCCAGGTTAAAAACCAATAATAATATCAGCATCGAAGTCCGCGGCAGAATCACTCGTGCCAACAAGTGCTACTTTGGATTGAGTGAGAAATCGATAAGGGAGATAAGGGAGTGTAAACAACTTAGCAATTTCTGTCCCAATTTTCGGGTTTCAAGCTTCTTCTTCGCGTGTTTATGCATTTAAATTGGTCAAGTTTGCATGAATGTAAGAAAAGGTATTTCCAAAAAAAAAAAAGGCCACATTACTCTGAATTCACAGAAATCATGCGCTATATTTAAATTTAATTTTAGCTACTTTCTAGTATTAAATGAACTTAATTTACAGTATCCAAGATTTGTGTGGCTTAAATTTGAATTTTATTTAGGCTCACTCCCCACTTCTACATATCTTCTTTTGATATTCTTGCATTTTGCAATTGAAGCGCAATGTTAGCATGCAAGCGAACACTTGTTCGGTTCACACTTTTGCATATTTATCGCCTTCTTGGATCTTGTGTACCACCTCCAACCCAGAGACAAGTGTTCACCTACATACATACGTACGTACTCGCTGAGTTCATGCATGAATGCTACATTACATTTACACTGATGTGCATATATTCGTAAATACATATGTACATACAGACATATGTTAGTACATAGTTGTTGCCGTCACGTTGACAATTCTCAATGATTCAACACGCGAATTTCAAATAAAATTTACATATCGCGTGTCTAGTCGCCATACTCTCAAGTACCACTATTACCACTTTTTTGAACATTTATCATTTTATGCCAATCGCGACATTTACTAAGACTCTTTCTGATTGGTGACAGCACAAACATACATACATACATACATATGTACATAGTTGGTGGTGGGTAATTCATTGCATCGGTTAGACAATTTGATAATTTTATATGCAAATCAGATTGTGAATTATATTGGCATAAACCCACATAAGGGTACATACATGCATACATATAAATGCATTAACGAAATCGATTGACAGATCAAATCCTAAGTTGCTCTCGTTGGTTGATTTGCCTCTAAATCAAATTGCATGTCAGCTGTTGTATTTTACGTGGTTATATAGAAGTCCGACTGAGTTTCTTATTCACACGTACATATGTGCCCAGCAGAAAAAAGTAAGCGCGCCTGGGCCACACTAGAAAAGTGAAACTTACGTTACATAAATATCTAGTTTGTCTCCATATCGATAACGAAATTGATAAGAATATCGATAACAAAATCTGCAAAAATATCGATAGCAAAATCGATAAAAATATCCAATCAAAATCAACAAAAATATCGATACCCAAATGGATATCGATATTTTTATCGATAAGTCCCGAGAGTAACGAAAATCTCTGTATCTCTATCTACATACATATGTATGAACTTGCTAAAAAGAAAAATGCCAAAAGTGCGAACTAGACTAAGTGGAAAACACCCCACAATGCGTTAACAGCAGCTACATATCGTGCGCAAGAACGCATTCCGATTTATTGTTTTTCCAGTAGATGCGCGTTTAATTACCAATTAAATTACGATTATGCTAATTCAAAGGATCTTCGAATAGGAAGAATGAATGTGGTTTGTGTTCATTGCGGTGCAAAAAAAATGGAGTGGCGAGGTGCCAGGTTTATGCTGTGCTGGAGGTAAGAAAACTCTTCCCAATCTTCAGGAGCCGCCGGACCCACTAAAATCCCTAATTCTCAGCACTCACCCATTATCAAAGCATTTTCTGGATAATGCCAGAAAGTACAA
>NW_016161277.1:0-49845 GCF_001687245.7 Rhagoletis zephyria
AATCGAAAAAGTATCGATTACATATCGATAAAAATACCGATGAAATATCAACAGCAAAATCGATAAAAATATCGATATTTAAATCGATAAATAACCGATAATAAAATCGATAAATAATCAATATCAACATCGATAAATAATCGATAATTAAATCGATAATACCATGTGCATACACTCAAGAAGCACTT
This sequence comes from Rhagoletis zephyria, assembly GCF_001687245.7. Lineage (NCBI taxonomy): Eukaryota > Metazoa > Arthropoda > Insecta > Diptera > Tephritidae > Rhagoletis > Rhagoletis zephyria. The sequence goes on from NW_016161277.1 coordinate 189, forward strand.
GTTTCAGCCCCAACCATTTCCCTGTGCAATTTCCGTTGAATTTGCCAATTTACTCCCAACCAACTAACCGCCGCTAAAGCAGTTTCACTTCAAAAATCTCAGTGTAAGACAAGTTGCATAGGATTTAGTAAAATAAAAGAGTGGGTTTAAATATTTATGTTATTTTTTTAGCCTCTTTATTAGTGCACTTTTATATAATTTGATTTTGTTTCATTTCATTCCATCTCACTTAGTTTCACTACTTTTCTTTCATCCAAACGCAATCAATTTAAATGCACTTAATTTGATTTCATTTTGATACATTTTATCTGCAAGAAATTAGATATAAAATAAATTCTACGGTCCCAAGGGAGTTATATGCTTATACGATGTAACAATAGTCTGGCATGCCGTACTTGGCACATATTCATGCATCTTTTGCTAGAAAGTAAAGTCTAAATTAGCGTAAAAAAATCCAGTGATGCATTATGAAATAGTAGTTAATTTTTGCTTAATTTGCAGCTTCAACTTCGTGTATATGAACACGCGACGTTACCCCGAGGGTACTGCGCAATCGGCGTCGCCCAGGCCTGGTTATGGCCACCGGAATCAAATTTTGAATGCCCGCAAAAAAAAAATTAATTAAATATTTAATTAAATTTTATTTTGTTTTATTAAATTTTGTATTACTCTTTGTGCTACTTGTTTTTTGTTTTAATTTTTTTGGCTTTCTTTGCAATGCTTAACAACCAAACCCGTTAAGCAAAAGCACTGGTAATTATGTATGGCAACTCTAATTGGCAGAGTGCTGTGCTAACCGTGTGCAGCGCAGTGAATTCACTTTTGATAAATCATCGTTATCGTTAATATAAAAGAAAAAAAATATACCAAAATGAATGGTCAATTAGTTAGTCACTACCGCACTCAGTCATTTAGTCGGTGCTAAAATTGTTTTGCGTGCCATGGAGTTAGTTAAGACCGCCGCCTAACTTAAACCATTCATACGCTATTCACTCAATGTCAGCTCATTGCACGCACCTTTTTATTTAATTTGTACCTCTCTTTTCATGTTTGTACGAGTATGGGTTTGATTGCTGATGACTTGCAATAAATTTTAGTCATGTAGGTACTACTTTTGTTGTTATGCGGCTATGATTTTGTTTATGAGAGCGTGCATGTATGTAGGTGTATGTAGGTGTGTGGGTGAAGAAAAGATTTATTATTTTTCATGTGCCTCATATTTCTAAGGCTTGTCGGCCAACATATTTGGGGAAAATCCCACAATTAGCTCACTCAGACAAATGATTAGCAATATGCTATATGTGAAAAAGACAAGCGAAATAAGTGTTGTCATTTTAAGTGGCAGTGGAAGGAGTGTTTGCCAAATAATGAATGTAATAAATTCTTGGTGTTGTGATTATGCAATTTTATTCAAAGATTTTACTAACAGGCTTATTCTAAAGGTTACCGAGCATTTTGTAACTGAAAATTTGATTAACGGAAACTCCCATTTCAACTTACATAGCTTACCGGTTACAAAATGTTTGCTACCTATCAGCGCACTATGGCGCTTAATAACTTTTTTCGTTGCAAAATTCATAACTTTTGAACTAATCAAGATATTTTAAGAATTTGAAGTGCATATTAAAGTAAAATATCTGAACTGTAAAATGAGCAGAACTCAGGACGCTAACATAACAGGATGCTTTAAAATACATTGTCAAAGTTGAGATATTGTTGAAAAGTGCAAAAACTAAAACTTTTCAGTAAATGCTGTAACGAAATCAATAAAAGTTAGTTAATAATGTTGTATTAAAGTATAAACTAGGATAAGTTAATAATATTTGTAAAGGAGCAAAGTGCATCTGAAGGAAACACACAAGAGGATAAATACTTTGAAATTCATTAAAGACAAGTAATTTTTAAGCAAAAAACAAAACCGACTGCAATTCCCATATAAAAATTTATTATCAATAATTTCTTCATGATCCAATGATCGGATTTGAACCATGTTAATATGGGACCACCTGAGGGCTAACACATTTCCTTTAAACGATGTGAAACCACCGGTGTAGAGCTTATGGCGAACGCGTGCTTCGGACAATTGAATATTTTAAGTCCTTACAAAATTTCAAACCAAGCCAGAATCTTTTCCTTCCTATTTAAGACTGGTCAATGACGTCTTGAACGTTCGCGTGCAAATGTTGCTGTTGTTGAAATAAGCAGAGTGGCCAGACCTAATAATTGTTAAACACGCTGTATGCCTAAACGGAGTGCAATGGGGTATAGTCATTTTGCTGGGTATGCAGTTACAGTTGCACGATTATACTCAACCCCGACTCTTGCGTCCTCGTTCGCGCTCTCTGGGCAACGTGAGCAACGCATGTTCGAGATGCGGTAACCAATCCGAGTGGAGTCTTGGGTCACGGCAGAAAGAGAGGGAGCTTCGGTGGGGCCACTTCGACCTATTTGGTTTAAGGGCTCAATGAAGTCTGCAGCGTATGTTCATCAGAATGCGTGTTTCTATCTTGGAGCAAACTGCTCGCTATATAAACGTGTATTTGGGTTGTGCGCTGGGTTTGGGACCCGCCACGTAAAAATCCCTTCCAGTGAAGAAGCGAAACAATGCCTCGGATTTTCTCTCATATTTATACTTCGAGCAGATGGAAAAAAGCACAACACCGGCAGCTCATCAGCTAATTGATCAAAAATCAATGGTATTTTGTAGGCACTTAACACATGCACTCTATTCTATTAAAACTGAAGCACCCCAATGCAACACTGTTCCTAAGAACTGACTCACGCATCTAATGCAACACTGTCCTGACGTTTTCAAACTGGACACACTTCGCTTATCTTACGATTTCCGCTATCACGTGGTCTTACATAAAATTACTGAATATTGTTAACAAATTAGATTAATAAATACTTGAAGTTACAACAAAAACTTTATCAGCTATAAAGCTATATACCTTTTTTTTTTAATTCTTAGTAAAATATTTGTAAAAGTTGGTGAAAATTTATTGAATTTTTGTACTAAGTGTGAAATCCAAAATGGTATGAAATTTATTATACACTGAAAATAAAAATTTCGTAAAAGTGCTACGAAAAACTTTCGTAGTCTTGGTTTTTGTACAATGTACGAAACTTTCGTTCATAGTACGAACACATTTTTCACAACGAAACAAGATTTTACGAACCATACGTAAATATAACGAAAGGACTTTCGTAAGTCATTTTTTCGGTACAATTTACGAAATCTTACGTTTATTTTACGAAACACATTCGTAAAGCACTGAACAAATCTCTGTACGAATAATTTTGTATATTGTAGGAAGGCATTCGTAATATTTACGTATGGTTTTAAAATTTACGAAGTCTACATCTCTGTATTCGTACAATTTAGTTAATACTTTCGCATAAAGTACTAATGCAGAAACATGTTTTTTAAGTTCGTACAACATACGAATATTTTCGTACAATATACTCAATTACCGGCAGTTTAATATTTCATCATATTTTTATGTATCGCGCGTCATTGCGGAATTACTTGTTGGCTGCTGTGAGACGTATAATATCATTTTAAACGTTTTAAAAAGAGATTTGCTGGATAAAAAAAAAAACAATACAAAATTAAATATTAAAGCTGCGGATATACTATGCTGTTAAGCATACAATAGGGGTATTCGCGATCCGGTGCATACTCTCTATCATGGTGCATAGATAGGACGAATAGCATGATTGTTGTTATTTCATGTGTTCAAACAACAACAAAATTAGCCAATTATGCACCATGCTAGACAGTATGCACCGGATCGTGAATACCCCTAATGTTTTTAACATCGCCTACGCTGCGCCTTGCGCTGCAATGTGGGCTTGATAAATAGGCAATTTCATCAGTTACATACCTATCAAAGGCAAGCCTAAGCCAGGAGCACTACGTAATGAAATTAAAAGTAGGTACATGTATGACTTTTCACTGAAACTTGCTTTTCAGACGCCTTATAATTTTCCTTTAATTTATAGTCGTCAAGGAAACAAACATCGATGAAGCTGTGAATCTGTCAAGTGCCTCTACATAAAAATATTATAATGTTTAATAAAGTAAAACCAGTATTTTTTATATTCTTTCATATTTTATATCTTATTAAATTTAGTTTTGTTGTGTCTCATAGTTTAACACTTTGCATCATTGTTAAACAAAAACGTTTAAAATTAACGATGAAAACAAAATAAAAGTGTTGTGTTATAATTCGTAATATGTTTTTTTACAGTGTGGAGAATGAAAGCAATCGCACATTATTTGAAACAAGCGCAGATTTTACGAAAATAATTTCGTTAAATATACGAATTATTTCTGTGCATTTTACAAAAATTTCGTAAAAAACTAAGAAATAGCACGAAATTATTTAGTAAATAGTACTAAATTCTTTAGTAAATAGTACGAATACATTCGTAAAATGTACTAAATATCCGATGCCTCATATTTTCGTAGTATGTACGAAAACGGTTTTATACAATCAACGAAAACTTTCGTGGGTCAAAATGACGAAAAATTTCGTAAGATTTACGCAAGTTTTCGTTATATATACGCAGATTTTATTTTCAGTGTATAATGAGCTAGATATTTATAAAAATGTATTAAACATTAAATTAACAAAAAAAAAGGTAGCCAAGAATGGCATATTATTTCTGCCACCCGCATATCTAAATATTGTTTTCTATTAAAAAAGTCTATGTTACGTTTTTTTTTTTTTAAATCTTTAAACATTTAACTGCTTCTACGTGCTAAACGTATATTTTTAATATATTTTTTTTTGACTCTCTTCATACGCTTTACCACAATTTATCTTCTTACATTTAGTTTATAAGCATTTGAATTACTACATACATATACATGCACCTAAATTGTTTGTGCCCACTAGCTAGCCAGCCCATGGCGTATACGTAACTTTAAAATAAATCACAGCTTAGTTATTTATGTCGCACCATTCTGGCACTCAAGCAGATTTACGCAATAACGCCAACGAAAAATGACGACAACTCTGCAACCACTTCACTTAAATTAACCTCAATTTACTTGCAGGCATAAACAAATTATGAATTTTGGTAAAGGCAACCAAAGAAGAAGGAAGAAAAACAAAAAGGAGAAAAAAATAAATAATATAAGTTCACTTCACTTACTAACAACGACGCCAAAAGTTCTAAATGCCAGTGAAACAATGCAAGCAATTTCCAGTGTAATTTTTTAGCTGCGGCAAAAAGTTTTGATCTGATTAAAATGTTTGTTATAAATAATACAAATAAATATAGCAATTTGCTAAGGGTTGGGCATTTTCGGGAACGTGAAATTTAATACACAAAAACGGAAATTAAGGTGAACTGGCCAGCGCGGCAGTTCTTTCAAAAGTTTTACAGAAAGTAAATAAGTGGCAAGCAGAAAATCTTTCATGGTACATACTTCAAAAGTGTGCCTGAGCCAGAAATGTACTCGCAGTATCACTGACAAGCGGCGACCGGATGGATACCGGCAGTCTAGGCATAAGCAGCAAATAAACTCGAGTCGACCACCCCACCTATCGCTTAACATGAAGGCGTATCGCAAGCAATTTGACTACACGTAACTAGCTATAAGTGAAACCTAGCACTGCTGTTGCTTTTGCATTTGTTGTTGTAATGTCTTCGATAGGACAGTGACAGTGTATGAAGAAGATAAAGCTTCGTGGCGAAATTGAGAAACGGCGACATGACAAGACAAAACTTAACCGCTAAATTGAAGTGGAAATGTTGTAACAGCAGCTGGTAAGCGGGACTAATGCAAAAGTAGACTCATAGATCTAAACACTCATAGATCCAAACATGGCCACGTAAAGTAGAAGTACAAAGTGGTCTTCATATTGGACACCGTCTAAGCGAAGCCACTCGTTGAGATAGTGTGAGTTGATTGCTAGAAGATAGATACAGTCAAACTGCGCAACACTCAAACAGTCAGCCGGCGAAAAGCGACAAAATGCCGCAAGTAATTTGGAAATTGCATAGCCGATAATAGAGCGCAAAGAAAGCAGAGAACAGAGCAACATTGCGCAAAAGAAAATGTTTTTTGTTGTTTTGTAATCATTTGGTCATTTTAACTTTTAGTGGTTGAAATTTGGTTGACTAGTCGAAGAATTATAAAGTATAAAGAAAATAGTGTGGAAAGAGTAGTAAGACTGTTGAAAGGAAAGTAGAAAAAGTATCCATAAAGAAAACAAATATAAAAAAGTTCGCCTAAAGGGAAAAAAGAGCGCACAAAGTAACTATTACAAATAACTATTTATGAAGAAAAACACTGTGCAACTGTACTAAGAAAAATTTCCAGTGCAAAATAGAATAAACTATAATTTAATGGGATTTTGGTAAAATTTGTTGTGCAAAATTTTAAATGAGGATTTATTTGTATGTTGCGTGTTATATAATGCGCTAGAGTTTTATTAAAAATTATTAAACATAGAATAAACAAAAGAAATATAGCCAAAACTGGTCAAAATAATAAGTTTCAATTAATTCTTCAGCCACTGTAATTATACTCCTCGATTTAGTGGCAGCCCTAATCAATAACAATTTCTAACAAGAAATGGTACGACACTCATATTTTACGTAATATTTCATTTAACTTGTGTAAAAGTTAAGCTAATTCGGTTTTGAAATAGGTGGCAACCCTCTTTAGGAGTGATTTCAAACTAAATTTTTTGTTATATTTCTATCGTTTAACATTGTGGCACATATTACAATTAACCAATGAATTAATTTGTATTTGATTTTTTAAACATGTAAAAACACTCCTCTGTACTAAGTTTTAAATGACCAAAACTTCATATCGAGTTTTAAATTTCTGAAAATTTATGTTCAGCTGTTACAACAATTTAAGTCCGGGTTTTAAGTAACGAAAAATGTATGCTTTAGAAAACCAAAATTTATGTCCGTCTTTTTAATGGTCAAAATTCATGTACAGTTTTTGAATTGAAATTTTGAAATTTTTAATTAAGGTTTTAAATCCTTTAAGGACCAAACATTTGTGTTAAAATTACCACAAAATTATATTCTGTTTGTGAGTGTTAAAAAATGTAGTTCCTGCCCTGGAATGGCCAAGAAATTATGTGCGATTTTTGCATAGCCAAAAATGTGTGCCAAGTTGGGAAAGGACCAGTTCAGTTTTTAAATTACCAAACATAAGTGTGCAGTTTTTAAATGGCAAAAACTTTGTCAGGGTTTGAATAACCAAACACAATGGCGGCAAATTTTTAAACGACCAAAAATTTATGTACAGATTTCTATAAGCGAAAAATGTTGTTCGGTTTTAAGTGAACAAAAATTTATTTTAATTTTGAAATTGGGAATAGTTTATATCTTACTTTACTTTAAAGTTTTTCAATAAAATTTATAAAAATAATTTATTGCTCTATATATTTCCGTTTCATTTTATTTAAATACAAATTTTACGCTTTCCAAGTAGCAGTCAAATCCTAAGCTCAAATTCACTGAGCTCATCCGCTTCCGCTATGGCAATATCTCTTCTTCTTCCTACCAATTTATTTTGTATAATTTTTTATTCTCTGGCACAATTTTCCACTTACCCGCCTTTGACTTGGTGATGGCCAACTTAAGCCATGATTGCTGATCGTTGGCTGACAGTTTATGCGGTTGTGACTTTATTTAACGCCCGTAGGCGAAAGTAATTTCCCGTAGTGGCCAATGCAGTAAGTGGCGCAATATTTTCTTTTCCTGCTGTATAAGCTAACACACTTTCTTCATTTCGTTCAGCGCAATGTATTTTTAAGTCAATTTTATCTTCGTTGTCATGTGTATGTATGTATGTACATATACATATATAATGCACGTGAGTATGTAGCCTGGAGAGTGTATTTATTAAAATATTTTATTTTTTTTTTCCAAGTGTAGCTGTCCAAACTCTGATATCGACAAGTGCTCGCGTATTCGCGACTTAAAGCCAAAGCAGTACAGCTCAACTCTGCTACTATACATTACCGGAGCATATAGACTTTGGGGAAAAAAGCAGAAAAGCAATCAACGCGTACTTTGTCTGAGTAAGTGACCACGATTCGGGCATCAACTGCCATCATTGTCGCTATGCGCCGGCGAAGCTGGATGGATTTTCTGCAGCTTGTTTGTCCACGCTGATGCACACACACGCACACACACTACACCGCCATTGTTGACAAGCGCACGTCAATGCTGTTGTCGTTAACGTTGCCACGGTCGTTGTATGCCGGTTGTACTGCTGCGCTGCTAACCACAAAAACGTAGAGCAAAATCGCAAAAAAAAAGTAACGCGTTACAAAAATCACCTCCCATTACGTAAAAATCGACAGTTTTAAGTGGTTTTTCAACTCAACGGCATTGCATGACGTTGGCTGGCTAGTTGCATGGCCGGCAGGTGGTCGTTGCTGCCTGTTGGTTAAAGTTTAAACGCCTGCTTGTATGCTATAATTTTCTTCAACACAGCGTACACGTGCAAGGCAAAACGTGGCGTAAATTTTTGCTTTGCAACATTTTTTATTTTACGTTCTTTTCAAGTTGATTACATTAACGTTTTGTTGTGGGGTAATACGCGCATTCGGGCGCTTTTCGGCAGCAAATGTGGTTGATTATGAAAAGCTGCTTTCAAGCAGCATGCCAAGCACACCGCGCCGAAACAATACGCGCTCGAGTAATGCATATGCACGTATGTGTTGTTGCTTTTGTTGGCTGCAAAAATTTGCATACATTTTTTTGTTTGCGCTTTTTTATAGTCTCTCCTCAAAATTCAAGCAATCAGCTTATCTGTCTCACAGTGGTGATTCTGTGGAAATTAATGCACTCGCAACAATCTATAATGGTTATCGCACCGTTTTTTTTTTTTTTAACGTATGCGATATTTTCTGTTTTTGTTGCGATTTGTAGCTTTTGTCATCGTTAGCCAACAACTGTTGCCATTTGGCGCACGGAGCTTTCAATGAACCTATTAAAATAAAATGCACATAAAGACAAGCTTATAGACATACATGTTTGGGTGTGCATGTTTGGTCTTTTATTGCATACGTGTACGAGCGTGTGCACGCGTACGTAGGCGCCAGACATACTACACAATAACAGGAGTATTTATTTTTAAGGGCACGCTCGATTTAATCACTTTGCTATGTGACAATGGCACGTTTTTGCGGTTTTATGAATTTTATTAATCTTCGCCAGTCGTGGTTTCTCATTCATGGCAGGCCTTTTTCGCAACAGAATTTAACTTTAAGTTGTTGCGAACTTAAATCTAAGTTGCCGAGCTCGTTGACTTTAATGTTGTAGACGTGCGTACTGCTCAGCTCAATGCTACAAAAATTCTTAGCATTTAAATGTAGATCATAAAATACGAAACGAGCTGTTTCGACGGGGTCGGACCAAAGATAGAGGGGTGTTAGCTGACATGTGAAGAGTTGGTTGGTGTCGTGGAGGAGTCTCCACATATCCGGCATGTGTACTCACTGTAGATATCAGCTTCGAGTCTAATTAATGGGCTGCGAAGACAGCTACAATATCAAGACCATAATTGGGCCAGAGTAGCGCTGGTATGTCATGGTAGTTGAAGTTCAGGATCCGCAATGGATGGTAAACGACTATGAATGCCGTTGATTACTCGTCGGTACCAGTGGTTGGTCAATGTAAGTCTAGACCGCGCACATTTACTCGAAGAGAAGCCTGCTGATATGCCTGGGCGAAGGCTCTTCCTCAAGCAGGAGTTTGTTGGGGTGCTCACGTGTGTGCCATTCCACAAGAAACGGTTTTCTGCGCATTTTGCTCTACTCCCTTACGGGAAGCATTTGGGCCCAGGTAACATCAAAAGACATCCTGTCGCTGTCCGGCGAGCGGCATTTTGACAAGTCTGTAGTTTCGTCCACTCCGTCCAACTAGTCCCCAGTGACAAAAAAGGTAAACCAAAGTTTAGAACCATCCGGCCAATAGCCTTGTATGTTGTCAGCAATATTTTCGTGATTTGGTAGACTTTTTTCAAGAGGATGGTAAGTATTTTTTTTTGTCAGTGGCCTCCCTGCCTATGGTTTTATTAATTGGGCCAAAAAATAAAAAATAAAACCAATAGCACATTCTAGTTGCTTAAACTCAGCGTAAATAGCAATTTCAAGCACCTAAAGATCAAATTCTAGTCATATTAAACTGAAGTAATTTTAATATTTTATGGACATTTATGTGCATGTTTGTATTTGATCTGTTGCAGTTTTCTTGCTAGCAGAAAAAGGAAATTGCTGCCGAAAACTGATAGCGAAAATAGTGTTGCCTAATTGGAATTGCATATTCTTACAAGGATTCATAAATATAACACCCATACGGTCGATTTATTCTCACTGCAATTGCAGATGCAATTTGACAGGCAACACATGTGGCATTAGAGCATTTTTCATCTACAATCTGTTGCACTTCCGCTTAAATGCGCCCGTTGTGAGAGCAGTCATAACCTATAGCTGCTGTGTAGCACAAACAAAAAAAAAAACAACTGTGATATGCTCAGATGAATTCCTTTAACAAAGTGAAAGGCAAAGCAAATGCACTGACAGAAAATATTGCAGAAAATATTGGCTTTACAGTGTACAGTGCTATCGCGGTAATCCGCCGAGGCAGAATTATGAGGCCATGCGGATTACTGGAGTGTCCGGATTATAGACGGTGAATGACAGTATGAAAATTAACAACATAAATTTGAGGAAATCTAGTATTTCACAAGAAAGGCGACCCCGCCATTCGCGCCAACTACCGCGGCATAAGCCTTCTAAGCATAAGTTACAAGGGTCTTATCGCGCGTACCACGTCTAAATCCACGATAATAAGATCAAATAGAATATGGTCAGAAACATTCATAATTCAAGTTGGGATAATTTTTCGTCGCGGAATGAACTGTAGAGCATAGCGCCTGGAACTGGTATACGGCGTAAAACCGAAACCGAAATTTTATAATTTGAATGGCTTTTCCCAAGAAAAGAGTTGCAATTTTATTAGTTTCTTCCAGCATAGTAAATAAAGTAAATCGACTGCACGAAATCTGAAAATTTCCAAAATAATTTTTTTGAGTGAACCTTTTTTGAGGCAGATATAGTTGAGCTGCTCAGTTTTGCAATATTTTTGAAGAAAATTAATCGCGCTTCTTGGCTGATTTCCGGTTATATCCAAAATACACAGAGGCAAGCATACATATGCACATCAGGGTGGTCCAAGAGTAAGTAAAGTCGGAATTTTCGCGAAGTTCTATAACCCCCCAGGATTGTTCTATACAAATAAAATTACACCCCGGTTTTTCTTATTTAGAAAGCAAAAAATTTAGAGATCGCTCAAAACGCTCTAAATATTCTATGTATTTTGTATGAAAAAAAAACAATTCTTCGATCGGAAAACTCTAGTTCTCTCTAGCAGACTTTCAGCAATAATACCCAATTGTTTATTTAACCATTTTATGAAAAATATGGATTTACCATTTCTAGGAAAACCTTTTTTTCCCCATACAAAATACAACTTTGAGTGCACTGAGCGACCTAAATATTTTTTCACATGCATTTTTGGACCGCCCTAAAAGCACATGCGCGTGTCCCCCCCTAAATATTTATGTACAAATACAAGCGGATAATAATGCAAGTATTGCTTGTTACTTGGTTGGCTGATTTGTAGCTATTGTTGCATTTTTAACGCTTCAGTTCGCTGAAGTCGTGTAAGTTGTGCGCCGACGTGCACAGCCGCTGGCTGTGACCGGCAACATACGCACTGAAGGCAACAACAAACTACTTATAGCTAAGAATACAGTAGCAGCAGCAACAACAACAACAATAATACCAGGAAAAGTATAACTTATTACATGTCTCCATGCAACACTGAACTACGCAAAGTGTGGCGCTGCAAATTTTCGCATATCCCTTTAGCAATTTTGATATACTCGTACTTCCAAAAGGCGAGAAAAGCTGTGAATTGCGAGGAGAAAAAAAAACATACAATGATCAAGAAAAATGATTTTCACATCATTTTCGTAAGCGCGTGCATTTGAAAAAATTGCTCTACATAACTATGCAATTTTACGCAGTCGACCAAGAAGAGAATAGGTATGTATATAACAACACTGACATATACCACGATGCAGCGATGCAAACATATGAACGACGCGCATACATACATATTTACTATCTATGTACCACGATATATGTATGTATTTATATATCTCTTGCTTCTACTTGCATGGCCCTTGCAATTTATGGCGCATTTTTCGCAAAATAATGATTATCCGTTCTTCTTTACGCCGACTGAGCAGCTGCGGCCCAAGCAACGCTGAAGCAGCACAAAGCGCGGACAATTGCTATGGCGTACGCTGCGAATTATTTATTGCCATATCAGTTGGCGTCATTGTTGTTGCAGGCAGGCTGCCACTGTTGCTGTTTGAGAAGTTCGTCTGACGGCAACTGTAGCTACAAATGTGACTGTTGCTGTTGCAATTGCTACAAAGGCGTTTCCTTAAAGTAATTGCAGCAATTGTATTTGGAGGAAAATGTATCGTAAAGCGACGGCCAGGAAGTCCTTTCCACTTGGAGATACAAAATATTGTGGCAGGCGAGTGCTATAATAGCGAAATATAGTAAGTAAAGGCCTCACCGAACATGTATCTACATACAAGAAAGTCTTATATGCATATCTCCGTCACTGATTAAAAAGTAGCTACTTTTGGAATCATACGAATATTTTTGGAGTTACACAGTTTACGGTTTAAAATGCAACTAAACGAGGTTTACATTCAAACTCTTGTTTTCATAAAAACCACATATCGATGGTAGTTCATAGGTATTCTCTTGCAAAAGAAAAAATACCAAGAGTATTAAGCAAAAAGTTTGAATATACAGTTCTCAATTTGCCGGGTCGATAAAGTGGAGATCGTTGTTCAAAATACCTCACTTTAATACTCCGAGTGCCTTTTGAAGGAGTATCTGTACCATTTTTAGTTTCCCCATCTTGAAATCGGCGGGCATGAATGCAATAGTACCAATTTAATCCTCAAAGTTTTCAAGCCACCCCATTCTATTAGCAATTTTGAGAGTTGGCTTTATATATGCTTTATACTGAATCGTGGCCTACTAAGCTGGAGGAAAATTTAAGTAAAATTTACAGCGCAATTCTGTCAAACGTCTTTCAAAAATAAAAACTGATAATTAAAAAAAATTAAAAACAAAAATTACAAAAAAAAATTATAAAAAGAAAAAAAATTGGTTTCTAAAAATTAAATCAAATAAAAAAAAAATATTAAAATTATTTAAATTTGCTCTTTTCTTCTTTAATTTTTTTCGTATTTTTTGTTCTTTCAATATATCTTTTTTTAAATTTTGTTTGACATGTAGAAACTTATTTTTTATTAAAATAAAAATTAAAAAATAAAAACTAAAAGAAAACTAAATAAAAAAGAGAAGAAAAAATAAAAAGGTTTCTAAAAGTTAAATGAAATACATTTTTTTTAATAAAATCTAAAAATTAAAAAAAAAAAAATTTTAATTCAAATAAATTTAAATTGCTCGAAAATTGTTCAAAAACAGAACCCTCGGAGGTTTGCCATTACCTTCCCGGAGGCACCGCTGTTAAAAAACAGCTTTTATGTTTGTCGGATAAGGAAACGAATCTGGATATTTCCAAGTGGTAGCGCGAATCTCTACCAACTGCCCACGATGGCCGCCTATGGAATGAACTTTACAAACACATCCAGTTGATAGACCAACGGCGTAATACCATGTGTATAAGATAATTAGAAATTTTACTAGCGTTATTGCTCTTGTCTCTTTCTCGGCCTGGGAGCTGTTGATAAGGAATTTTTGGCTACATCGCGATGCATCGCCTAAAAGAGTTTCTGAATTAACTCAATGTTCTTTTGAATAGGAAATGATACTAAACTTTACCAATTTTTTTTTTATATAATCCTACAAATTGCTCACGAGAATGTGCTGCTTGGACGACTATCGGTAATTCATGCCGGTGAAGTGCCTAGGCGTATGAGCAACCGCCCAAACACTTTTCGGCAGTTTTGATAGCTTCGCTGTTGGTAGTACTCAGCAAAATGGTTAACTGTGAACGCTTTTTACCTTCCGTTGATGCTGTGGCAAAAGAAAGTTCATTAAAAAAAATTCCGAAAACTCTTTTGCGGCTAATCTATAATTTTACTTTAAATAAAAATGTGATAAACTTAGCTTTTAACCGTTAACCATATCTTTTTTATTAAATTTCTTTAAAAGTGTTAAAAATTTTATGGCTAAAGATTAAATTTTCTGAAATTACTTGAATACACTTAAAACTCGATGGTATTAAATGTAATTATGACAATGGCAATAAATTTATTTTTGCAGTTGAAACATTTTCAATGTAAATTTGTAAATAAATAAATAAAAGCATTATGAGAAGCAAATGCTGCTGGCGCTATTGAAAAGTGTAATCACAAATTATACGGCAATTAAAGGCGAGTAAATAGATACTTCAGAAATTTAATTTAATTGCCTTTAGGTCGAAATGGCAATTAAATGAAAATACTTTCGAACTAAGAGCAAAATTAATATTTAAATTAATTGACTTGAAATTTGGAGCTGTGGTGGGAGAAGTAAAGGAAACGTTTAAACTTAAATAAATTTTGGAAAAAAGAAGCAATATTTTACATTTGGAGTATAAAAAATGTATTCTAAGTACTGTACGCGCGGAAAATTGAGTTAAACTGATGGATGAACAAACCCATAGAAAAATCGAGAAGCATTTAGTTGCCAGCAGGATGAGACCCTTTCTGCATGCTATGGCTTCTTTGAACGTTGTTCCGCTATATTTAATGGATTTGATAGCAGCCTACTTGTCAGAATAAATAGCGATAGGCCATCCTGCAGGGGCGGATGTGAGCTTCCGAAAAGCTACGAAAACTAAGGCTTAACGCAAGTTCATCTGAGTAAATCCCGCTATCCGCTTTTACATTCAGCTTGGAATCATATTTATATATAGCCCTCGGCCCTGGGTTTAATTCTGCGGCCGCTTCTTATTCGTTCCTCTCTGGAATTCTTGTTGAGAAATTATTGTCTAAACAGACTAGAGGAGTGGCCGTCCTCTTCCTTACTTCCAACTTGGCTCAGAACAAAGTTTTGTTTAGCGTAGGCCACCATACGGTGACTCCGTTGAAAAAGATGGGTCTTATCGCAGCTGTGTACATCCATTGTACTATAGCCGTCTTACAGACATACAGGGCGGTATTGGGCTTCATTGTTTCTCTTACAGTAAAGTTTCTTGTCTAGAATAACTCAAAGGTATTTAACCTCGGCGGAGAGAGTAAATGCCACCCTGTACAGGATGGTAGGTTTGAATAGAGGAATTTTATACTTCCTTATTTCTGATAAAATTCTCTGGAATTCTTGCTATCAGTTAGCATTTATAGCGAAGTGCATCAGATTCCCCGTTATCGTATATTTTCGAATAATGCGCTCCTGGCCGCATATAATATTTAAAGCTATAAGAAAGTGTAACAGGGAAAATAATATCTATTATATCGCCGTTTGCACGAGTTTAAATATGTATTTAACATTTCGTTATATTTTAAATAAATTTTAAATAAAGACTCAATATCAACGCGAACTTTTAATTAACCAATATTCTTCACATCTACAAGACAACTCTCAAAACTTTTCTTATTAATTTTTGCAAAGACATGAATTTTAATGGCTCGATTAAATAAAAGTTCTCCCGAAAAGTGCGTACATGTGTATATACAAAATTCATAAGCACCCTGCAGTGAAAAGTCACACCAGGAAGAAAAAATACTAGTTCATTAATTAGTATGTGCCTAGCATTCAGCGAAATCAGCCTTTGAATTGCCAAAGCTAAAAATAAAACGCAATTAATTGCTTTCTGGTTCTGAGATCGAAGGTTCGAGGCCGCTTGGAGGTAGTTAAAATTTTTAAAGTTATATCCATGTAAGTAAAAATAATTATTTCAGTTAAAATATAAATAACAAATTTAAAAATCTAATTGCATTTCCTTAAAAAAAAAATAAATACAAAAAATGTTTTTTTAATAAAATTTAAAAATTACAATAAAAACCCTTAATTAAAAAAAAACAATAATAAAATAAAATAAAATAAAATTTCCGGCGCCAGGACTTGGACCTGGGACCTCAGGCATGCCACGCGTGTGCTTTGCTCTGTCGGCCATTGCGTTGAGAAAAAAGCATACTTATGCTTTTTACGGGTGCTGAATTGGCAGACTATCTCTTCAACTGGTATGATGCTACTAGTGTTTCTACTAGTAGATGCTAATGCATAGCTAGACAATTGCCATTTTGTAGGACATCACAATGTTATAAATACCAGTCGCTAACATTGAAATAGGATAGAACGTGATCTAGTTGGGCTGATCCCCAAACTGGTAGAATTCTAGTTCACAACTAGTAGCTTTCCCTGCAGGGCAATAAACGAAGTGTAAAAAGGGATAAGGAAGTATACCATTTAAGACACATACATACATATGTATGTATAATAATGACACAGTAAAACCAAACTTGAGTTGGTGAGAACTATGTAGATTGCTGAACTGGAAAATGGCGTTGTTTTTTGTACAGTAGTCCAGGGTGGGGCATCTTTATAATAAGTGACTTTAAAGACAACGAGTTAGTTAAGATTAAATAAAAACGAAGTTGGAAAAATTTCTCCGTTCTGCTATCACCCAGGAAGATTGGACTTAAGCGCGGACTTGTGGCGACACTAAAAAAGAGCTCAGTCTTTTATGTACTTAAGATTGTGCCATTTATGTAAGAAAACTCATATGCATAAAAAGACTTGCTTACACAAGTACAAATATATCTACGAGTATATGTATGTGTAAGTATAAATGCATATGCCTCAGTCAACAATAAGTAGCTGGTCTGCATGTGCATACTTTTGTATGCATGCTTGCTTATGTGTACTTTGTAGCGCAAACAATTAAGGGAAGCACTTGCGTTCCACTTAATGTATACTTAAATATTTACAAAAATTACTGTGGCAATTAACCGGAAACGAATGAAATTCCTGCCATCATAATTTTAAGCGTATAAAGATGTGTACATATGTGTGTATATCAAGTGTATGCTAGTATATATATTGCTGGTAGATCTTAAGCATTGTTGGAGCGTTAATGTGCCAAGTAAAAAAAAATTATAGATACATATTTATTTAACATCTTTTTGGTAAACGAATAAACACTTTTACGCACTTGACGTATTGCACTGTGATACTCGACAATTTTCTTAAGTAACGTTTTTAAAAGTAGGTACTATATAACATAGTAAAGTACTTGTAATCCCTAAGCTGGAAAAAATTCTTATAATTATCCATGCTATATAGAACAGGGCAATTCTGGCAACTGACTTTCAACTCACCACAGTCTTTCATTGCTGTCCTGACTCGCAAATTTCAGGTTCGCCTGTGGGCGACGTTTTCCAAAAAAAGCGGTTTTAAACTTTTCATACAGTTGCAGGGGCTTAAAAGTCCGCAACACTGACTAAAACCTCTACCGCTTGACCCCTATATCTAATTATTTCATTTAACTTGCCGATTAAAATAATTTTAAAATTACAAACGGGTGGCAACTCTCTTCAAAAATATTTTAGAAAGAAAGCCCTCTTTGTCCTCAGTCCTTTGATACCCATATTAAAACATTTCGTTTAACTTGTTAAGTATGTTGATTAAGAATTTCTTAACAGGTGGCAACACACAAAAATATTTAAAAATAAAATTTTCTTAAACTTTTCTCATTTGGAACCCATACTAAAATATTGGTTTTAAATAGTTAATTGAATTGATTTTATGTTTATGAAAAGGTGGCAATTCTCTTCAAAAATATGTTTGCACCTTTTGTTTGACACCCACATTTTGGTAATATTTCATCTAAGTTTAAAACAAATAGTTAATTTTAACTTTTGAAAAAGTGGCAACCCCATAAAAGTATCCTGTATGTTAATTCAGGCTATAGCCTATAAGTGTGCCAAATTTCATTGAGATACGTCCAGCGGTGTTGGCATGAAAGACCAACAAACATATACACTCACTAACTCACAAACTTTGACGTTTATAATATTAGTAGTTTTGATTAAAACGGTTTTAAATTTCTAAACGGGTGGCAACTCTCTTCAAAAATATTTTCGACAGAAAGCTTTCTCATTTGATACCCATATTAAAATGTTTCATTTAACCTATTAAGTAAATTGTATTTGAATTTCTTAACAGATGGCAACTCTCTTGAACAATTTGTTTGAAATAAAACGTTTTTAAACTGCTTTTGTTTACCACCCACATTGTTGTAACATTTTATCTAACTTTGATAAATAGTCGGTGGTTTTAACTTTTGAAAAAAGTGGCAACCCCCTTCAAAAAATATCCTATATATTAGTCAAGGTCATAACCTGTAAGTGTACCAAATTTCATAGAAATATGTCCAGCCATTTTAGCGTGAAAGAGCTACAAACAAACACACTAACTCATAAACTTTCACATTTATAATATTAATAGGATTTTTTTTCATTAAAAAAAAATATTAAATCATAAGATACGCATAAGATCTTTGGCGGATTGATAATTTCTCAAGCTTTGCAAGCGTTCATATTACTCGTATATTTATCGCCTTTTGCAAAAAAACATACCTACATACATGTGTATTCGATATATGAAAAAATAATGCAATAATTATTTCGCCGTTTTCTCTCTCTCTCTCTCTATTATGCATTGTATGGTGCGTAATTGAATTTACATCGCATTTCCGTTTCTTTATTTTCGCTTTGATTCCTTTTCGTGAACGGATCTTACTTTCCGCTTGCTTACGCGGCAACATTTCAGTCTATACTGAAAATAAATACTTTGCACGTCATGGAAAATCTCATGCTTAAATACGTAATTTTAATTATTTGTATATGTGTGTGGTGTGCATGTGTGTACAAGGTTAACAAAAGTAAATCCTTGGCCGTTTGCATCCACGTGCGTCTGCGAAAAATCTCTGCCTTACTTATTATCAACCGTTATCCTGTATTTTTACGTGCACATCTCTCTGATTTTTAATGCCATTCATGCTGACCAACAAACAGATTGTGTACTCGCGTGTCCAACCATGATGCATATGTTCATACTTATTTGCTTACATATTTGCTTGTAGATGATAGCCGCATGAATATATGTACTTACATATGTATACATTATTTAAATGCAAATGTATGTATGTATATCGGAAGAATGGTTGTTATACAATTTTCCAGTAACATCACGCATTATTTACATGTAGTGCCGTTCCCTACAGAAAGTTGAAGGTATATATATGGTAAATAACGGAAATGACCTTTCAAATATTTTGTTGATGACCTTTTCAAAATTTAAAGTGATCAAAAGAGAGATCTGTTGAAAACTTAAATTTTTTTGTTCGAGGTCATTACAAGAAAGTGACAACCTTTTACTACATCAAAGTAGGTTTTAGATTTGCTAGAACTACAGAGGTTAAACCAAATTTATTCCCGATTTTTTGAGAATCAAGAAGACCGCGGATGTTTCATTGATCGTAAAGAGATTCTTTGCAACTCAGGTTAGGTAAGGGTTCGGTTATTGTGGTAACTGGAAAGTTGTAGCGAAAAACGTTGTATACCCAGAACAAAGTTTCACAGGTATTTTGTTCCTGGAGAGTTTCTCTGGGCTGGTTGAAAAGAACGATTAGACCGCAGTGGAAGTTCTTGAGATTATTTCACCTCATTGTTCTTCAAGTAGCGGCTGCATTGAGAATCCGGTATAATAATTAGTTTCACTACGTGAATTCCAATCGGTCAGCGTCCTGCAAATAAGCCTACCAAGATTGAGCGTTGAGGCGTTGTGAGCCAAGGTGTTCCCTTGAGCACTGATACACTCCTTCATGGTGGCTGCAGTACTGGACCAACTGATCACTCTCTGAATCGACAATATCTTGAGTAACAGAAGCATAAATGGCTCTTTGGGAACAGCTGAAGTACAAAAAAAAAACGCCCACACGCGGTACCCCTCAAGGGGGAGGTAATATATCCCTTGTTGTAGAATCTCGGGATAAACGAATTCCTTCTTCGCACATCGAAATAATATACTAGATTTATGCGGCGGTAGTTAGACCTATTCCTACCTATGGCGCGCTAGTGTGGTAGGAGGCGGTTGACACCAAATCCTATATAATCAACTTGCAAAAGGTGCAACGATGAGCATGCTTATGCTCAACAGGGGCGGTTTACTCAACGCCCTAGGCTGTGCTAGAGACACTCCTGGATATTCCATTCATACACCTGTACGTTAAAAGAACCGTAGCTAAATTCTCTCCGAAATTCATGGCATCTAACAGGTTGCGAACAACTTGCAAGGATTATGCCGAAGTCCTCGACAGAGTGAACTCCACAGTTGCTGTAACAATCACCGAAATTGACTTCAATCGAAACTTCGATGCTCATTTTACCGACAGAAGTGACTGCGAATTTGATATTTCTCTCAGGGATGCCTAAATACCTATTTTAACGGACGGCTCCAAAATAGACATCGGAACAGGATCTGATGTCTTCTCGTAGGAGTTATCTCTGAGAGAGTTCTATGAATTTCCAGATTACTGGAGATAACCAAATCGATAACAAAATGGATAAAAAAGTCGATAACAAAATCGATAAATAATCGATAACAAAAACGGTATACATATAATCGATACCAATAGATATCGTTAACAAAATCTTAAAAAATCGCTAGAGAATTCTATAAAATATCGATAGCAAAACCGATAACAGTATCAATAACAATATCGATAACAAAATTGGCATAAGTTCCGGAAATATCGATAAAAAAATCCATAAAAAATATCGATAAAAATTTCAATACCAAATTGTTAAAAATATCGATAAAAGATTTATAAAAATATGCATTATTATATCGATAAGTCCCGAGAATCCCAAAAAATCTCTAAAATCCCAAAATAGTTCCCAGATTGAGTCTCTGTGTCTCTGTCTATATCCTTTTCTCTACAGTTACCTTTATTTTAATTTTTCATCCTCTATCTTCATCTTTAGTTTCATCCGTATCCCCATCCTTATCTTTTTCTTTATAATTATCTGTAGTTTTACTTTAATGTGTCTCATTGTTTTCATCTCCACAATCCCCTTCACCTTTGCCCTTATATAAGTAAAGTGTTTAAATTTACCTTGTCCCTAATTTTTGCCTTTGCCTTTATCCCTTTCTTTATCTATGTGCGTACTTACTCCCATTCTTGTATAGGTCTTTTTCTAAGTGTTATTCCTTAACCTTTTACTAGCAAGTTTTTGTTTTAAATAAATACTATGTGCATACACTCAAGAAGCACTTGTTTGAGCCCCAATAATTTCCGTGTGCAATTTCCGTTGAATTTGCCAATTTACTCCCAACCAACTAACCGCCGCTAAAGAAGTTTCACTTCAAAAACAAAAAATGCTTCATAAATGGATAATTTTTTTGAACATCGCACATCATAAAACTCTTTAAATATATTTTAATTTTTATGAATGCGGTCATAAGAATTTAAACAGAACTGGATGCACGAAACCTTCGTCGATAAGCCAACTATGGTTCAAAACTTGGACGCCAACATTACTCGTATATTTTGAGAATTGATGGAAAAAGTAATTGAAAATCGAACCTTCCACCTACAGCATAGTCGCATCCAATATTTGAATAAAGTTATTTCTAAAAAGTAAGTAATTGTCAGAGACTCCTCTTTCGGGTGATAATAAAAATTCTGACAGCCAGTTCGGTTTTAAGTGTTTTATTTAAAACTAAAAAAAAGGTCTAGTTGTCTCACCCTAAATATGTACGTAGATGACAGTTTGTATTAAGTAATCAGATGTAAATTGTCCTAATATTGCTTTTTAAATCTCAGCTCTTAATTAATTCCCACAAGATAGATAACTCATTAATATGCATTCACATCTAAGTATGCTTAGACAATTTCAATGTAAGTACGTATGTAGTCATGTATACTTGAAAATTCCCATTTAACCTCACAATCTTAATTTAATATCACGTAAGTACTCCAATTCGAGTTCGGCGATTGCCAAAAACTCTGCAATTTACAAAAGCATTCTGGACTAAATCGTGTGCCAACAGCAATTACATAAAGTAGCCAAGTTTAAAGCGCACCAACCAGCGCCAGGACACCTTTCAATTGCACACGAGCATCATTCTGATTTTGCACATACATAATTTGTGCGCACTCAAATGACTGGCGCATTCCCATAAAGTTATGCCATTAAAAAGGGATTTCGCACTTTATTTGCAATGCATTGCCGGCGCACTGAGACTGCGTCTGCGCCGGCGGCTGGCTGGTGCAATGAGTCTATATTTTAAAAGACACAACTCAAAGGCTGAACATGTATATGCATAGATAGTACATACATACATACTTACGTTCATACCTACATCTGAAGAGTATCTACATATACATACGTTTACGCATAACTGCGAATGAATGGGCATAAAGCCAACGCACCAACATCAACGACTACATTTTCACTTTTGCATTCCACTTTTGTTCACTCGACATTTGACTTTATGCATATTCCGATATTTAATACCTTCCTATATACATACATACGCACGAGTATACAGTACGTACATATATAAATTTTATTATCTTCATAGCGAAACAATATCATGAACCATGCGGACGGATAGCTGCTTGGCATAAGTCCCTTCTTGCCGTCTGGCGATATATTGTACTTCCCATGCAGTTGAATGCCATATTCCGGCAGGAAATTAACGCATCCAAATGAACGCGCATTCGTCGTATGAACTGTCGGTCAACGAACTGCTGCCGTTCGAAATGTAAATTCTCACACGTTTTAATGGCAGTTGCACAGCAGGCGTCGTTCAAGTAGATATAGCGTTAACACGCCATGATACCGTGACACAAACACACACACACACACATGCTGATAAACTTGCACCCATTGGATCGCTGACGATGCCTGAACTTTGCACTTTTGCATTGCATTCGAATAAATTGGACTCAAAGCATTGCCACCCACGCAGGCGGCATCGCTATTGGTAGCAGTCAGAACAGCGAAACCAGCAGCACCAGTAGCAGCAAGCAGCAACTCTCCTGTGACCAGCACCACTCCTGCAACAACTATGTACCTACGTATTGCATGTCGTTTCATGCCTTTAGCATAATAAAACAATTAAAAGTGTAAACTCTGTGTCACAAAGCACGCAACGAACCGCGTGAAATTCCAGCTGCGGCTGCTAAAGCGTGCGTTGATAAGAGCAAATGCTTGGTCCCTGTTGCATAATGGCACAGCATGTGACCGTGTCCTTAGACTTCGACAATGCCTTGTGTGCGTAATAATGGGCTTTGGTGCAGAGAATGCGCTTATGGTATGCTGGGATTCGGAATCAGTTGGTGGTTGGAACTGAGCTTTTAGATACTTACGGAGCGACAGGTATGCCGGTAAAAGCATTTTGAGCTAGATTTAGTTTTTTTCTAAAGCATGCGAATAATTTAAGTACGATAATTATCTATTTGTCTAATGGTATTTAGAAATAGAATTGAAATTTTAATGGCTAATTAGACGTGGCAATAATAGTTATAGTTATTTGAACTTAATTTGGAAAAACCTGTCGCGACCAGCACCAAAAGCTGCGATCTTCTTGAGCTATTGGCGCGTCACTCGCAAGACGTTACCACATAAACCACGATCACTTTAGGCAGCGAATTACTGCGTACCAGGAGCAATGTTACAGAACATCGCTCCACCTTTTTATATCCTATTTTGGAGGCGGCTCCTTGATAAGGTAGAAAACCTGGATAATCGCAGAGGATACACTCCACTATCTCCTCTTTCGTTCTGCATTTTCTACAGATCTTATTATTGGTCAGAGCCAGTTTAAAGGCATGCGATGACGGCAGGCTATGTCCCGTTGGAACACCCCTAAGTATCCCTCTTGACGGGAAAGCAGAAACTTCGTGGGCTTCCTGAACACCTTGCAAGTCTGACGTTTCCGGTTCATGCACAGGTGGAGTTGCAGCTTAATTGCTTGGAGAAGGGAAATCGTCACTTCTTCTATCAGCATGGCAAGCCCAGAAACCCTGTCGTCGTCATTCTGTGTGAAATGGCTTGCGTTGAGATATAGTTGAAGGGCTTGTTGTGTCCAGAAAGACCCGTATCACGAATTCCCCTTTCTCCAGATCTTTCCTTTGTGTAGGCGTGTAGTGCCTTTGAAACATTGTGTCCTGCCACGTTTTGTTTGATGTATACGTCTGTTAACCTCTCCAGGGTCTTCTAGAGAAACGAAGTTAGGCTAATGGGCCTGTAATTTTTAGGGTATGCGGCGCCACTTCTTCTCAATTTTAGTAGGAAGCCCCCAGACGTTGGAACGTAGACCAGCCTTAAACAAGCCTTCAAATTTGTTGCACAGACAAGCCCTGGTAATCTGACCCGCCTTCTGCAACAACGAAGCAAAGTTGCTGACCAGACCCGGCAGTTCACACTGCTAAAGTTATCTCAAGGTCTGCTCCAGTTTGGACGGCGTCACCAGTACAGTAAGGCTACCTTCTCCTGCGATGGATGCTGCAGCGTCAGGTAGACCACATGGATCTTCGACCGCAGGGAAGTGAGTATGTATTAATAAATCGAGAGGTCTATAGTCACATGTTTAAAATGGCCCTGGGTTACACAACCCTTGGACAATAATTCCCTTGGCATTGCTGTCTCGCTAGAGCTTTCGATTCCACTGCGTTAAATCGGCCAAAGGTTTCTTTTTTCTTACATATGGCTTTCTTGTAGATCCGTAGAAGATCCCTGTAAATGTGTAAGACACATCGTATTTAAGCTTATAAACAAATGGCTGTGCTACAACAATGTCAATAGAAAAGGCATTACATATTGGGTATACATTAGGGCGGGTCAATTTGTGTGGGCAATTTTTTTTTTCGAAATTTGTCGAAGAAACCATAGTTTAAAAAATCAATTTGAAGTTTGCCAATTGAAAAAATAGGTTTCTTAGCATTTTTCTGTGGTGTCGTCAAGATGTGCTAAGTTTTGTGTACAAAATTTTCTAATGGAAGTTTCACATTTTCTTCGAAACCAATTTTCGCAATTTGGAAAACTCAAAATAGATTTCGAACCCATGATTTCTTCGGCAAATTTGCTAAGAATTATACGTAGAATCTTCCTTTGCTCTACGCGCATAGTCAAAAAAAAAATATTATCCACCCTAGTATACATATGTACATATTTTTTGTTGCTCACACTTTTGCTAAATGTTTGACCGAGCTTCTCCTCCAATTTGTGGTGTACGTCCTGATGTTAGAACACAAATAGAGTGAATGCGTGCAAAATTTCTTAAGAATTCTGTGCTGCCCAAAGGAAATTTGACACACGAAAATTTCTTTGCCATTTCTTAAGCGTTTTTTATATGGGGTTTTTGCTTTTCTTGAGAACTGGATACTAAGCTGAACCCTAGAATGGTGAATACATTTTTTAGCCCTTTAATGGTAAACATCGCCTATGAGGCTACCTTTATAAACAACGAACATTTCATCTTTATAAAAAAATTTATTCAAACAAAAAAATTATTAAAAATTTTTTATTTTTTTTTATATCTGAAATTTGTTGCAGTTGATCACATTTTTTTGAAAAAAAAAAAAAATCCGCACGAGATATGTTTAACATATTGAAAAATAATTTTGTTTTTAAACAGTTTCCAATACAAAAAAAAAATACCTTTATTGGCAAACACCGCCTCATATGCGACACACGTATGAATATTTCAGCAACATAATGGAGCTGAACAAAACACGACTGCACACAAGCTTTTAGAGCACTTAACTGAGTTGGCACGAACCCACGCTTTGATATGAGAGACCGATCTGGAAATATCGCAAAAACTAAAAATTGTTGCGCCTCACAGGCTATGTTTACCATTCTAGGATTAAATAATAAAAACGATTAGGCGAAAATTCCAAGCCAAATGCTAACAAACAAAATTCCGTATTAACTATGTATGTACTACTTATTTGTCGCCTTCGTAAATATTTGTGATTACAACCTAGGCAATATCAAAGTAATTTAACAAATTCCGTAATATCGTTGCAATTACAATTGAAAGCCAAAGGCATAGCTTAAGAGACGTAAACGTGAAAGAACGTACGTGCATTGATAATTGGACGCCACGAAACAAGTGAACATTTCCTAAAATGATGATAGGCATCTACAGCACATGTGTGACAAATAACTTGAGCATATACATACATACATACCGTAATGGTATAAACAAGCATGTGTACACACCGGCGAAAGTATGTGTTCAAAATCAAACAAACAGAAATGAGAATCCGCAAATTGCTGGCAAGTAAACTTTGCTGCTCTAAACAACCACAATGGCAAAAATAATAATAATACAATGGACTAGCAAAATGATTGCACAACACCGCATGCAGACGATTGAGACGCAAGTGGCAGCGAATGCAAGCCTTGGAGTCGTTGAGTGGTTTTGGAAACTGGCCAAGAAGCAAATATCACTACAATTGTTGAAAGGCTAAGAAAGATATGCAAACAGCAGTTAAAGGATAAAAGATAAGCCGCTCAAGAGCAATAATAACGAGTTGCGGCAGTGGACAATTTGGCCGTATACATGAGAGCATAGAAGTATGCATATACATACTTACGTATGTATGCATGCGTAGTACTAGAGTGGGCGCCATTGAAATGACCTGGCGGCTTGAGCGTAGATATGTGAAAATGATTGCGTCGTTGCCACCGGCCAGTTGATTGCGATTGTTGTACGAACTTTGCTTGTTGTTATTTACCTGCTGGCTTGGCAATTTTTTCGTTTTCCAGTCCACTCAATGGTAGCTAGAATAAATTGAAAATAAGCAGTATAAGCGCTTTAAGTAGGCACATACTCCATAGGAAGAAGGTAGCTTAGAAAAGGGTAGTAAATAAATACATATTAAATAAAAGTTATGGCAAGCAGAGGAAAGGGTGATTCAGCCCCTGAGGCGGTCAAAGTTTGAAGAAGCAAAAAAGTTTGGTGTACCTTAAATGTTTGAATGCCGCTAGGCAAGTGTTGTAAGCGTGTTAATTTGCAAAATAAATTTTCAAAGCACAAAATTGCAAAGCAAAGGCAGAAGTAGTACTAGCACTTAGCTAGTTGAAAATCATGTTGAACGCTCCGTAAAGTGCTTGCACGCCTAGCAAATGATGAGGAATCGCAATGTAAATTCGTAGTGAAAGGAAAATGTTGTCGTTGGCAAACAAGTGTGCCAACAGGAAGGCGCGCACACAAAAGTATCTACTATTCACTTCAATGTTGGCAAAACTTACTGCGCTTACCATTCACCTTCCGCTACGCTTCGCCCGCCTTCCTTCTCCCACCAACTTCCTTCCTGTTTATTTTGTCCAAGTGCCAAACAAAAGCCTTAGCGCCAAACTAATTCGAGTAGCAGAAAATTTTCGTTTGCAAGAAATTGCGAAATAAACAACAAACACAAAAGATGTATGAATCTGTGTACACTCTCAGGCACTTGAATAGGAACAGCGATTTTTCGCTTTTCTGCCAGGGTTATTTTTGGTTGAATTAATTTATCAACTAATTTT
The DNA here is from genome assembly GCF_001687245.7 of Rhagoletis zephyria. Lineage (NCBI taxonomy): Eukaryota > Metazoa > Arthropoda > Insecta > Diptera > Tephritidae > Rhagoletis > Rhagoletis zephyria. The sequence continues at coordinate 27,832 of NW_016161277.1, forward strand.
TTCAATTAAAAAAAGTTCATTCTTTAAAAGTATCATACAAATGCAAATTTCAAAAAAAAAAAAAATCATCAAAATTTTAAATTTTTTCTCCGTGTTTTTGTAGGCAGCTTTTTACCCTATTAAATTTTAATATAATAAAAAGCAGATTGAAAGTAGCTGCAATCATCCTTGGTTTTTGGCAGTTTTTTTATTGACGCTCTTGCGCATTGTTTTCTAAATAAAAATAAGTTAATAAATAGTAAACAAACAAATTTTTAAAGGAAGGAAGGACCATACATACGAGTTTTTCAAATATCTCGACTCCTGCGCCACCTATCGGATTAACTAATCTTTCGTTTGCATTGTCACCGGTTTCTGAGCCAACTGTTGAGAAGTTGTTCAAAAATTGATAGCAAGATTTCCCCTTAACAAACTTACTTACTTACATAGATACATACACACATACAAAGCTTGTAAAAAAATGCGTTATATGGAAAAAAGTTCGGAAGAGCGTCAGTAGAAAAAAATTAAAAAATCATCGGTAATATGTAGCTATTTCCAACTTGAACTTGATGATACTAAAATTGCTACTTCAATATTTTTTTTTATAAATTCTGAAAAAAATTTTTAATTTTGATGAACACTTTTTTCGTTTTCTACAAAGTTTGAAACTTGCATTTATATGGTTTTTGTTATTTAAAAATAATGCCATTTAAATAAAAGCAAGATAATTCAGAAAAAAAGCAAAAAAAGCATTATCCCTATTCAAGTGCATGGGAGTGTATGTGTATTTTAATGTAGCTGTTAAATAAGAAAACAAAGACCGCACGCTTAACAAGCCAGGATAACACGAACAGGAAACTGATTATAATTTCCTAACACGATTTCTGTTGTATACGTGCGGTACGTGCGGCCCAGCAAATACGTACATATAAATACCTACACATGTATACGTGGAAAACGGCAAACGGTAAGTGGCAAGCAATGGGACTTCTATGTGCATATTTTCACTTTTCCCTCGATTACTTTTCATTTGTTAATTTATTTTGGTTTGCGCGTAGTTTGAGTACAAATCCAATTGGTTGCTGCTTTTATTTGTAGGCAAATTATAAATTCCAATTTCGATATCAATTTGCCACTCCAGGCACATTAGCATAACTGTAACTTTGATGGCGATAAATTTTAAATAAAATGGTCAAAAATAATTTTCTTGTTTTCACACCGTAAATACACTTAAATAAAATTGGAAATAAATTTGAAAACTTTACGTCTTCTGGCGCTTGCTGTTCGTTCGTTTTGTCTTTTGTCTGTTCAACAATGAAAAATGAAGTCTACCAACCGGCGGCTATGCTGCGTGTATGCACGCAGAGTCATCAATTAACGTAGAAGATTTAATTGGGCCACGTGATAAGTTAATTTGGGCATCATTAAGCAAGTAAAGTATGAATGCAGTAGAATGGTGTGCCGGTGGTCAAGAGAACATTGAGAGAGAGGGAGAGTAGGATGGCCTTACGCACCTCACGTGTTGGCTACACGAAGCAATTTATTTGACGGACTTAAAAGGTCACTGATAAGATAAAATAGCGGGTGCATTTTTTTTTAATTTTGTACAGAAAATTTTCGAAAATATTGCGACAAAGTGAATAAAATTTATGACGTTTAAATTACAATTGGGAGACGTGAAAAGCGAAAAGCAAAATTGTTGAATGTTTAGGAATTGGTAAACATTAGTTGAAGGGAAACTCAAATAAGCGGAGAGTGAGAGGGATAAAAATGAGCCCCGAAGCTTTAAAAAAATGAGCTCCTCCTTCTCCTTTTTAAAAAAATAACATTTAAATATTAAGAGAAACTCAGAAAAAATAAAATAAATTAAAAATGTAAAAAATAAGTATGTACATAAGTTTTTAAAAATTAGATGAATTTAAAAAAATTTATTTTTTTCTTTAAAAAATAAAATTTAACAAATAAGGAAAATTTGCTGAAAAAGCAAAAAGTGTAAATTAAAAGAAAATCCGTTGTCCGACGACTAAAACTTGGATCTCTTGAATGGCGCGCCTATGCTTTACTTGCTCGGCCTATGCGACTGTAAGAGCGACTCGAGCACAACGATAAACAAGTGCTTTCTCTAAAAAAATAGTGTCAGCACGAATAGTGAGAGCTTTATTTTCTAAGACTTTTGTGCTGGAATAAGAAAAGTCTTTCGAACCATCTTGCCGTCTGTTTTTCATTTGTCTTACGAGAGACTTTTTACTATCTTAGCCAGAATTGGCGAGTAAGAATTCCTTAATGCCCGATATCTCACACTCCACCTGAAGAAATGAGTGCCTATTAAAACGACTGCATAGTATTTGCACTTTATTATTTGATTATTTTTGTGCTTATTATCTCATTATCTAATTGCATGACGCACAAAATTCTGGAATCAACTGTATGTATGTATGCCAGCTTGAAGGCCGACAGCTGCCGCAAACTTTTGTTAAGCGCCTTTGTGCATTGAAGAAAAAAGTAAAAACTAAAAAAAAAAATAAGAAGAAATGTTCGCTAATTATAAATACTAAGCAAAAAGAAAAAAAACGCATTTAAAATCATAGCTGTAAACGAGCAAATACTTAGTCCTGTGTATTTGAACCAAAAATCCTTTTGAACTTGAATTAATTTCTTTTTATGCGACCATGAAATCCAATCACGTTTAAGCAGAACTACGTTGAATGCATACAAAAGTAAATACATACAGAAATAGAAGTGCACCAAGAATCTATTTGAAGTGCATGGTATATATAAATAAGAAAGGAATTAGGTTTATAAGTGTTGGGGATTTTCTGTGAAAAGCGCTATGATGGTAAAGTATACAGATTAGAAAGAGAAAAAAAAAATACTACTAAAGCAAATAAGAATTTCTTAGAGTGCGCTTTTTCAGAAATTTTTATACAACTGGTAATTTAGTTAATAAGACATGGTGTGTCTTGCGGCTTAAAAAGTATTTAGATTAAACGCCAGATTATTTAAAAAATATATATAATAAGAATATATTTAAATAAGAATTTCTTAGAGTGCGCTTTTTTCAGAAATTTTTATACAACTGGTAATTTAGTTAATAAGACATGGTGTGTCTTGCGGCTTAAAAAGTATTTAGATTAAACGCTAGATTATTTAAAAAATATATATACATTGTCCATGTCGCCTGCTGTCGCTGTGTTTCGCAAATGCTGCTTTCATGAAAAAATGGATAATTACGAACTCTTTTTTCTATTTAAACACACACTTTTAAAAGAGTTGCCACCTGTTAAAAGGTTTGATTAAATTAAATTTAATTCAAAAATAATTTTTGAGTTCATTTCGAAAATAATTTTTGAAGAGAGTTGCCACCTGTTTGAAAATTAAATTTTGCACACTGACAGTTTATGATCTCAATATAAAAGTATGCTACATATTTTTAAAAGTTGCCGCTTCTTAAAAAAGTTAAATTAATTTAAATTAAAAAGTTCAATGAAATATTACAATACAACACAAGTGTCAGAAAAAAAAAATTAAGAGAGCTTTATCTCAAAAATAATTTTGAAGAGGATTGCAACCTATTTGAAAATGAAATATTGCATACAGAGAGCTTAAGACTTTGATTGGAAAATAGGCAACTTTTTAAAAGAGTTGCCACCTATTAAAAAGGTAGATTAAATTAAGTAAAAAGTTCTTAGTTTCGAAAATAATTTTGAATAGGGTTGCCAACTTTTTAAAAATGAAATTTCACGCTCAGATGGTTAATGACTTGGTTTAAGAAGTCGGCAAATATTTTTTTTTTAATGGCCACCTGTTAAAAAATGTGAATTAAACTAAATTAGTTAGTTCAATCAAATAATACAATACAGGTGGCGAACGAAAAAAGCGTTAAGAAATAATAGTAATAAGAAAGCTTAATTTCGTAATAAGAAGCTTAAATTTTGAGGAGTGTTGCCATCTGGAAAATTGAAGGTTTTTATGAAATTTTGCACACTGATATGTAAAATATGATCTGAATTAAAAAAATTAAATTAGTAAATTTAAATTGAAATGTCTTTTTTTTTCTAAATACCTCTGACATTCTAACCATTGGGAGCTCTAATACATGGGACTTCATTTGTAGTTAAAAGAAAAAATTCTTGGCACATTTTCTTATTTGTCTAAAATTTATCTTCAAAGGAGCCATATCAACTAGGTTTATAAGAGAAATATTTTTCGGCAACACATTTTTTGACCGCTTCATAATATTGGTTATGAAAATACAGCAAACTAAAATTTTAAATTAATTGAAGAGGCGCATCAAAGCACGCCGGTTATTTGCTAGTCAAATATGAATATGCAGTTTTTCATCTAATGAAATTATGACCTAAATTTTATATCACATAGTCTATTCAGTGAGGGTATGGTCAAATTTGACTTTATGTTAACTTTTTGTTTTCATTTACAACATGCTCCCAGCAGTGCATTATATATACGTATACATACATATGTATGTATGTATCTAAACATTTTACAAATGAATTCAAATATTTCCGCTAGCCTGTGAAAATTAATAGATACAAATGAATATTTGTATTTCGTAGAATACATTGAATCTGTGCTATAATAAATCTATATAATTAATGACATAAAGCAAAATACGCCACAAATTCGTGGCATAGTTGTGGCATAATCAACACAATAGCGGATACGCAATAATAAAGTAAAAATTTATAAAAGTAGGCAGGCGTTATCACAACCCTGTAGGAAAATTTGCTGTAGAAAGAACACCTATTGTTTTGAATTTGAAAATAAAAGTTAACCGCAGTAGGCATTATTTTTCTTTACACATACGGACCTATCTGCTTGTTATCGAAAATTTTGAGACCAGAAAATTTTGTTACCAAAAACTAACACCACTTTTTGTAACCGCATTTCTAAGTACCTTCTTAACAATTTAATCTATTCAGCAATTCAGCTATGGAGATTTGTATAAATTCTGGTGTTGCATACTTCACGGGGCAATATTTCGATACCTGCTTATGAGATGGTAATAAAATTAACCAGTGTGCAGAATGCGAAAAGGGTTAAAAAAAAATTACCAGGAACTTTATTTACCGGTAACAAAATTTTTGTTACCGACGCAGAATATGCCTGACAGTGGTGACTACGTACAGAAATGTGTAGGACTAAAAGATAGATCGATGTTAAGAATGCGTAAAGAATACTTCAATCTACAAATCAAGGCTAATTGAACAGGACACATCCGAGAGTAAATATTTATGCGAAGATGATTGGAAAATGATGTATTCTGGAACGACAAAGGATGAGGGAATCGGTCCAAAGTATATAATGCTCCTACCATGTCGGAGGCAAACCTTTCAACAGAACCTGTCTGAGCCGTAGTGTAGAGCCGGTTCTTGTAAGTTCATTCGCTCTCTCGTTGCCGTATATCTCCCTTTACCTATAGTGAGGTCTCCTCTCTATTCTATGTTACTGCTCAAGTTGCGACCCCACCGTAGAAGAGGAGATTCTTTGGATTACTGCTTGGGTATCTCAAAAAATGTTAAGCAGCGGTCCCGAGCTCGACGACCCTACACCTTGGAAATGTGTATATCAACCTCTTCATACGAGTACATGTTGGCTAGTTCGAAAACGACCTATAAGAGAAAACTTTTCAAGAACGCCCTACTTCAGCATTTGGAGGGGTTGTCTCCTCCTACCACTGGTTAGGAGAAAAGTCGGCAGTACTAACTCAGTTGCTACAATTGCAGTTCGTTGCGTGTTCCATAATTGGTCTGGTACATTCAGCACAAATCCTAAGGAGGCTATTATTGTGCCGTTTACAACAAGGTACAAACCAAACCTTGGTTTGGTCACTCTAGGAGGGACCGACTTCAGAAGCAGGAAAATTCCGAATACATTTGACTAAACAAATACTGATTTATTTCAAAGCTTCAATGGTCAAATAGCTAGCGATAAGGAACTCGATTACCAAGACACTATTAAAATTTATTAGAGAAGCCGATCGTATCTTGGGCATAAATACTATAGGTTATAGGGACAATCTGTAGGGGTACCTACAACATATCTTTTAGGTCATTTATCTTATCTTATGGTCTACTTTTCCTACATGACCTACACGATAGAGTGAATGCATTAGTAGAGTATATTAAACAGCCGATTTGCTGTATGCCATACAATGTTAAAGTGTAATTTTTGTATGTATCGTTTTGTTGTTATTTTTTGCTGGTACTTTTGTTTTGCTAGTTATAGCTGCTGATTTTGTGACTGCGACTACATTATAATGTATATATACATTATAATGTATTCTGGTGCTCGCTGGTATGTTTCAATAAACCGCAACAGAATATTTAATTGTGCACGACAACATAGCACGCGTGATATATGGGACTGTGCGGTGTACGCATTTTAATTAGTAGCTACTAAGCGAGCGAGCAACCAATCGACCGACAGGCAGGTCAGGCAGGTTTGTGGATATTTTTTATTTTTTTTTGTGTGATTAAATTCAATTTGTGAAGATGTCAGATTAATTCTGATTTTATTATTAACTCAATGCAAAAGGATGGCATGAAAATGGCAAAAAAAATTACATGCATACATAAATATTTAAAAAGAACAGCTTAAAATAGAATTTAAAAATAGATAGTGGAAAAAAGAGGAGCTGGTGGAGAAATTGCGTAAACAGTTGGAGTAAATCATTGGGTGATAAGGGCTTTTGCTCCTGTGTATGTGCCTGCGCATAGGTACATCTGTGGCATATATGCAATTGCATTGCCACATGCTTGCTGCACAACTGCGGCGCGGCGCAGCGCACAGTGGAAGATCGTGACCAAAATTCTAAAAAAATTAAAGTGTTAGAAAATCTGTGTTTTTACTTCCGATTGTTAGGATAAAAACACAAATAAAATTTTGAAATTGTTAAGTAAAAATGCTGGAATTTTTTTTTGTGAATTTTACACCTTGTTAGGACTAATGTACACATTTTTTAACTAATATTTCATATCGGCGGCTGTGTGGCAGATCGACGAATCTTGACAACCGGTTCAAAAAACCTTATCTCAGCAGAATTTATCAAGAATATCACAGGCGTAAGCAGCCTAGCAGAGCCCTGCTTGAGGAGGAGTCTGCGCTTAGGTATGTTAGCAAGCATATCTTCGAGTACATGGAAGCGGTCCAGGCATATAGCGACCAACAACTATGTAGACCCGACGACGTACCGACGAGTGATCAACGGCATTCATAGGGAGTCGGTCACAACCTGCCACGACTCCCGGCCTATGAATGCCAATATATAGAACTCCTCTCCCTGTAAAAACCTAATCGCTTGTGTGGTAGGTGGAGGCCTATAGGGGTGAAGTTTTAAGCTGATGTCAACCATTTCCAGTAAATAGCGTATTTTTTACTTTTTGTGTTCAACTTTTGTATGAAAGACACCCGCTGTGCGGTGGTTATGTTGGTGGTGGCGGTTACATGGCGGTGTTGACGCACTTTGTGCGTTGTGCAAGTGTCTTTACTTTGACCAAATTGGTGCACAACAATTCAGAGCGCAAATAAATGTTGGTTGCGCATGCATGACATAGTGTAATTGCAATTGCTAGCCCAACCGCTATTGCAGGCAGGCATTTAAGTGGCATTCCCAGGTGCGAGTGGTCATATAAATAGCGCGTGCGAGAATTTAAAGCATCTAATTGCACTGGTATCTCAGCGGGCTGTTGCTTTGCTTTGCCAACACACTAACATTTCGAGGCATATAAGTCTATGTTTATATGTGCGTACATTAGGGCGGGTCAATTTGTATGGGAGATTTTTTTGACATTGCGCGTATAGCACCACAGTAGGAGTATACGTGTAATTCTAAGATTGCGAAAATAGGTTTCATAGCATATTCTCGTAGTGTCTTAAAGAAGTGCTTAAATTTTGTATAAAAGCTGTAAGGAGTTTTTGATATGATGAATCCATTTCTGCACCTATATTTTACTTAAAATTTCCACCAGAGGGCGCAACAGTGAACATTTTTACATTTTCTTCAAAACTTATTTTGGCAATTTAGCAAACTCCAAATTAATTTCAGGCACATGGTTTCTTCGACAAATTTGCTTAGAATTACACGTGGAATCCTCCAATGCTATACACGCATACTAAATAAAAAATTGGCCCGCCCTAACATATGTACATATATTTCAACCTCCTTGTAGGTATACCAACAAACACATACAGTCAAAGCAATGCTGGCAATAGCGCTTTCAACTCCATGTTTGTTTGACTGCTTGCCAACCGTTTGTAAAATAAATCACAAAGTAATTTAACAACAGTCAAACAAAGTTAAATTTGTAAAATTACGTAGCAGGAGTGAGGTAGCATTAGAAGGTAGAGCGAGAGCGAGCGTGATGCTGTTTGCTTTTTATGCAAATATTTATTTGTGTACGCTTACTTTTGCGTTATGTGTGTGTGTGTGAATGTATTTCTGCTCACTAACTACTCTACGCCCTTTTCATTTCTGTGTTGTTATGTTGCATTTGCGCAAATTAGACCACAAATTGTTGCCGCGCCAAAAGCCGGAAAACAAGCAGTCAAAAATGCCAACCAAAACGTGCAGGCAAAAGAGAAAAAGGCAACAGCATAACAAACTAACGTACATGTTTGTGCATAAATTAATAAATAAACGCAATTGCCAAGTACACATGTACTTGTCCTCTTTACAACTGCATACCTACATACATACAAATTTACATGCATACAAACAAGCACAACTCCTGCAAGCATATTTCCATAGATATGTATGTATGTCGTATGAAATTATGTACATAAATGCTTCAGCGACATTTACAATTCACACTTTTGATTTAAATTTCATGTATTCAATTATGTATGTATATTTGTATGTTTGTTAATAAATGAGTAAGCACACACATTTGCATGTAATTTGTGTTGCAATATTACTCATACGCTATGTTGTACAATTAAAGGCCGACACGCATTTGATATTCGTATTAATTCGTTATTGTTGTGCATTATTTGCATGCGTTTGTGTAGATTTGCATTTTGTTGTAGGCATTTTAGCTATTGAGGAATATATAGTTCGCAAATACTTGTTAGTACGTTAAGTATGTACATACATATGTACAATAGGGTGGTCCAAAAATGCATGCGGAAAAGTAAAGTCCGAATTTTAATACTCTCACACCCAAGGATTGTTTTATATCGAAAAATATGAGTGCCTGCTTTTTATTTCGAACTCAAAAAAATATTTAAAGTTGGTTCAAAGCGCTCAAAGTTTTCCGTCTATTTTACATGGCGAAAAAGGCATTTTTCGTGGAAATGGTATAGAATTCTTCAAAATCAATATTTCTCAATCAGAAAACTTTTTTTATGGGCCCCATCGCCTTTTTGGGGTTTTTACAGTACCTATAAAAATAGCTAATATTAAAATGTGGGCAAATGTGAAGAGAAACACAGTTTTCCGACCGAAAAATATTGATTTTCAAAATTGCGATACCAATTCTAAGATAAATTTTTCCGCATTTAAAATACAACGAAAATTTTGAGCGCTTTTAGCGACCTCTAAATATTTTTTGATTTCAAAATAAAAAAAGGTTTATTATTTTTTTTTGCGGTATAGAACAATCCTAGTGAGTGAGCGCAAACATATTCCAACTTTACTTTTGTGGCCCACCCCAATATGCAATGTGTTTATGAATTAATTTAATTATTTAGGCAAAAAATAGGGCGTCCCTGGACGTGTTAAAAACAAAAGTTGTTAGTGTTGAATTTTATTTAAAAAACAAAAATATAAATAATTTAAAATCCCGAACAACCCGAAGTGGGTAAAAATCAAAAATTTTGTTGTCCACATATGTTTTAGGCGTTAGACAGAAAAAATTGTCAAAAATACAACTTATGGGGTATTAAGTTAAATTTTGAATTTTTCCGTTTCCAAATGATTAAGATACTTGAAAAATTTAATTTTTTAAACAAATTTCAATTCTGAAGATTAGACTCGCTATATTTTAAATGCAAATTTATTTTGTTGAAAATAAAAATATTACTAAAGTTTAAAGGAGTAAATCTAAAAATCATGCAAAATCATGTTTTTTTTTTTTATTTTATAAATCAAAAGTATGGCCTTTATGTTACTAAGATGTGAAAATAGGAAAGAAAAATTAAAAAAGATGAATTAAAGAATTATTTACGAGATTTTGCTGAACTGCAAGTTTTAACTGAGTGCGAAGAAAGTTCAATATTTTGATTTCTTGCTACATATGGCAAATTTATCGTTTCGTCTGACACCCATATTTTTATACTATATTTCACCTACCTAATTCCCTTTATTAAAGCATATTTGATTTTTTACACAGGTGACAAACCTTTTACGTGTAGTTTAGAAATGAATTTGAATACATGTTTTTAACTGGTGAAACGCTTAAGATCATAGGCACATGCGATTACTTTAGAAGTTGACAGATTCGCACATGAAACTGAACGAAGAATAAATTATACTTTCTAACTGGAAATTTAACTCTCTTCGCGACAAATTTTAATATCTCGATAACGAGAACAGTTAGCGGAAAATATTAATAGAGATTTAATGCTTTTGAGATGGAGATTACAGCAGAATTAGTTTCGTTGGATAAAAAAAAACTATATTGACCTTTAAAACGACCTTCAAAGTTAGGGGGTTTTCAATTTTTTTGCTATTTCGACATGAAAACTGTATGCAGTGAACTGATGTGCTTGCGTCAAGGAATCTATTTCCATGGTCGCAGAAACCTTTGAAGGTCATTTTAAAGGTTACATTGAATAAAAAATAACTTTGATTTTCCAAATTAATGACCTTCAAAATTTAAAATTTTAATTTTTTGTCTTTTTTTACCTAAAAAGAGCATGCAATGAATTCACAAAAGAAATTTAAAATTGGGTTTTCGGTTCCTGCGACCATGGAAATCAATTTCTTGATGCAAAAGCAGCACAAATGTGTGGGTAAAACTTAAAAACAAGTTCCCTGCACACTAGTTTTAGTTCAAAAAAGGGGAAAAATTGCAACTGTGCCCAAAGAAGAAGTGCTCATTTTACAATAAACGATTAAGTGAGAGCTCAAACTGTACACGATCCGCTGGACTTCTCTTCATTTACCATTTCCGGTTGACGTAAAATGCCATAGAAGAGAAACGACTAACGTGATTTATTTCACTCAATTAAAATTACAGTTAATAGCGACAAACAAGAAGACGATCATTAAATAGCGTAAAGTTGTACTTAAGCAAAATTTCCAAGTAAATGAAACTCAGATAGCAAACTCACATGCACAAATACATACATATGTTTTCAAACAAAAAATTCCAAGTGACCTAAAAATACACTTCACTTTTACAAGCAGTGCCAACAGCCATCTTTACATTAAGGTGCGCTTATCTAAAACAAAAAAAAAGGTGCCTCTTTGCCCATTCAGCTCGCGTGCAACCGACTTTCTACTTAACAGCCACTTATTCGCGCTTCCGTCGCCTTTTGATTGCATTGTGTGCAAATTATAAGTTTCGTTAATTGCGTGACTTTTGGCTTTTTGCGAAAACTTTTCACTTTTAATTTGATTTTTCATCCAGGCGCCTTACTGCACTTACCCACTTCGCACTTCTCACTTGGCACATAGCTGTTTGTTAGCAGCTTCGCTCCTGGCCTGCTTTCAAGCTGCTTATTTGCGGCAATTTACAAATTTTCAATTTGCACTTTTGCATGCCAGCAACAAGAAGTCGCATGCCATCGCCGAAGACATGTCATGTCTTGACACACCACCACCAAGCTGCCATGCCATGCCATGCCAACCGCCACGGTGCAACCCACGGTGAAAGCGAACGCCTTTCGCTGCTAAAAACAGCTAACCAAATATGGCCGCTATGCAAATGGAAAATGAGCGAAATCAAAAAGCAAAATGGCAAACACAAATTAAAATAAAATCCAGCGATGATAACAAATACAAATGCAAAGGCAAAAGTAGCGCGACCGGCGGCAGCAGCGTCGCGTGTCTTCCATACTATAAATGCCAAAAATTCCATTTTGCTAACAAATGGTTGAGTGCACGGTTGCCACTTCATCAAAATTATGTGTACCACAATAAACAAGTCAAAAGGCCCGAAATAAAATAAAATTTACCATATTTTGCCGTCCAACAAAAATATATACAGTGACTCAAACAAGTGACCACATGTTGTTTTTTTTTTTAATATTCGTAATGATTTTCGAAAATTTTGTTTTTGTTTTTGTTTTTCTATAAAAAATACCTACCATTCATGCTTTAAACGAAACCATACAAACGGTTTCAAACTTTATAAAAATTTAGGAAAATTCGACAAATATTCATCAAAATTTAAATTTATAATCCGAATTTTTGGAACATTTTTGGGTACGCAGTTTTATAGCTCATACAATTTTAGTCTAATAGGGTACAAATTTCGACCGCCAAAAAAATCGCGTGCATTTTCGAGATTTTTTTTTTTTTGTGACGGATTTTTGTATTTATTTCCGTACAACCACGGATTTCTAATGAAATAAAATGCGGGAGACCGTAAACAACAAAATTTCAAAATTTCAAAAAAATCAACGCCAGTTGTTGTAAATTGCCCAATCAAAAATCAATGCGATTTTTTAGGCAGTTGAAACTTGCACTTCATTTGACTACTTAAAATAGTATGGGCTATAAAACTGCATACCCAGAAATGTTCTAAAGATTCATATGAAAAAGTTGAAATTTTGATGAAGATTTTTCGAATTTTCCTAAATTTTGTACAAAGTTTTGAAACTGTGAGTGCTGCTTATTCAAACGAACGTTGCTTCAAAAAGGCCCAAAACAAACAAAAAAGGTCCAAACGGAGAAAAACGGCCCATATTTGATACAATTATACCAAAGTGGCAACCGTGGTTGAGTGTTTTCGTACTTTGTTGTATTTACGAGCGATTGTTCTGTACTTTTGAGTGTGTTGCAAGTTCAAATTTGTGCTGAGTTCAAAGTGCAAATATTTGCAACAACTTTGATTGCAACCGACTGCGGCAAATTGTTGACATATTCCCATATTTCACTTGCCACACATTTTGCGCACAATTTTGCAATGTCATACAATTGTTTTGGGGTTTGGAGTTTCGATTTTCGGGTTTTTAGTTTGCAGTTTTCCGCTGTGAGGCTTATTTCATATTTTGTTTTGGTTTCGTTTGTTTGTTTATTTGTATTCTTTGACGCTTTTAGCATGAGTTTAGCGAGGATTCAGATTTCATTTTATTTTATTTATTTTTTGTTGTACGAACTCTTGTCTGATTTCGATTGTTTGCATGTTAAGACGGTAAGTTTATACGTATATAGGTATATGCTTTTTTTAAAAAGGTATTAGAATCTTCTTCTTTATTGGCGCTGTAATCGGCAAGATATTTTGGCCGAGCCCAAAAAAGCACGCCAGTCGCTTTTATTCTGTACCAACTGACCCCAATCGTAAATTCCAAGTGAAGCTAAGTCCATCTCCACTTGGTGTTGTTTCTTTTTTTAACGCAGCGGGTTGCAACTTGAATGCTTTCAGGGCTGGAGTGGTGTATACTAATCCGGTGCCTGTGTCGTTGTCATCGTTCCATCGTCTGCGTTGTTCGCCATTGACAACGCGCAAGTCATATTAGCAAAGAAAAAGTAGATCTATATTTGACTCAAGGGCCTCGCCCAGCGTCCGCCTGGACTATTCATTGCCATATCAGTGATGAGTACAATAATTTCAGCCTATTATTACCTCTAGGACGAAACTGCCCATTAGTTGAAAATTCCATATCTATATAAATATTAATATGCTAACAAAATTTTGTCACCGTTCATTTGGCGATTCTACCGAGCCGATTTTAAAACTACATATTTGTGGTTTCAAAATTGGTTGAAAATTATGGGCAATAACGACGTTTAAAAATTTCTATATTTGTGCATAGTTGTTGTTGCAACCTGTTCAATGCGAGTGGTTTTCGTTGTTTTCCCATTTTGTTTCACTTCGTATTTGAAATTAAATCTTTGCAATAAGGATAAATGTGATGATGAAGATATAAATGATAACGATTAAGACAAAAAGTGAAGGCAAAATTTAAGATAAAGACGAAATTGAAAACAATGTGAAATAGTACATAAGAATTAGAGTAACTAAAAGGGTAGGGAAATCTATTGAAATTTTTCGATGAGACTCGAAATAAATTCAATCATACAAAATTTAGTTACTAATTATCGAAATTGACCAAGTTACCGAAATTCATCGCATCATTAAAGTTTATAGTTAACGAAATTTATCGAGTTAACTTAGTTTATTGAGTTATCGCAACGTATGGAATTATTTAATAAATCAAGGCTTATTTGAATGTCGAAATTTATGGACACAGCAAGTTAGTTCTCGAGATTTACGGATAATTATCGAGCTTTAAAAGTATATGGGATAATCGAAATTTGTCAAGTTAATAAAATTTGTTAAGTTATCGATACGTATTGAATTATCGTTATTTACAGAGTTAGCAAAATTTATCGAATTATCGTAATGCAGCGAGTTCTTTCAATTTGCCCAGGTTATCGATATTCATTGATTTACTGAAATTTGTCGTTTTATCATGACTTATCGAATTTGACCAGAGTGTAACGAGTTATCGAAATTTGTCAATAGCTTTCGTAAAATATGGAGCTATCAAAGTTAACGAAGTTATCGAAATTTATAGAGGTATCAAAAGTTTAATGAGTCATCGACTTATATTGAGTTATCGAGATGTATCGAAGGTTATCGAAATGTATCGAAGGTTATCCAAACCAGTCGAGTTATCAAATTTTTGTCGGTTTGTCGGTTCTAAGTGTTTTTGGAATTCATCGAATTATCGGTTTGCAGCAAGTTATCGAAATTTATTTACAAACTGAAATTTATCGGGTCAATTCCAAGCTTATGTTGTTCGCCTAATTCATAATATCGAACAATCCATCAAGCGATCAAGCATATCCCCCATTTTTTCAATTAAATATCTAAGTGCATTCAGTTTAAAAAAATATACATATATTTAACCTTATTCACAAAAAATTAGAGTAGCTTTACAAAAGGTTTATAAATTGCAAAATGTATGAAAACGTCAATTTATAAATCCTTTTGAACCTAATTTATTTTTTAGGAATAAGGTCAATTGTCTTTAATTCAACGACAACAAAATTCGAACATTTTATGTATTTATTTTTTACAGTCTTTAAGGTCTTAATTTCGCGTCTGCTTTGTAACAGTTTCTAAGCTTTCATCCCCCGCGATTTTTTCCAAATCCCTTAATACCGAAAGAAACTTGTTGTTAAAACAAATATACTGACATATTTTCTGCAGTTGAACCACCGTTGACTTAACGAAACCTTTGCTTTTGCAAAGAATACCAAATTTTCAGATAAACACATAAAGAGCGTTCGTTAATTTGTATATTTAAAAAAAGTCTCACTTTGTCGTTTTTGAAATCACCGATTCAATTGTAATGAGCTTAAGGCTTTTTTTGATTTTTTCTATGTGGTAAATAACAACAATTTTTAAAGGTAGATGTTAAAGCTGCTATCTTGGAGATCATCACATTAGATGTAGCGTGAAATTTGTTCGTATATAGCAAATAATCAACCCCATGAGTTAAGTATACAAGTTCATACTTATTTACATATTAATATGGATATGTAATGAATGCAATAAGTGAATTGGCTTCAGGCGCATTGTTGACATACATACCTACATATCCTAGTCAAAAGGTAAACAACATACGCTACAACATCGCTTAAAACAACATTGCTAAAATAGTGCTTAGGGAGCCATCTAAAATACATAAGGCTTTAATATGCGTATGTAAACGACATCAAAGCGTTAATTGAATTACCATTAAACATTAAATAAGGTATGTATATACATATATGCACTTGTGAAGTTTTAGTGTTAGCCACAAGCAAAAATTGTACGTAACAATCTTGCTGCTGAAATCGATTAATAAATTTGTTTGAGCTGTTTGGGGAATCATTTTAAATTACCTAAAAAAAAACCAACAATTTCGAGGCACTTGTTTTGGGTTGGGGTGATAAGGAAAGATTTATGCATAAAAATCATAAAATCGTTATTAAAACAACAGATTTGTAAAATAATAGCTAGAGAAAAGACCGCCTTTGAAGGCAATGCCTTCGCTCTCCTGTAAAATTTGAGCGCCGTAAGGGCGGTTTTGCAAAAACATCGACGATATATATATATATATATAGCTGCTTCTGCTAGTAGCAAGTATACTGTCACTTACGATACCAAGATGTTTAAATCATAAAATCGCTTAAACTGAGCAGCAGTGCTAAGTGACAGCAGTCGCTTCTGAAATTGCACCATCGTTGATGCCGGTTCGATCCCTGCTAAAGTCTAGAAACAGAAATCTGATGGGGAGATGTGTTGATCTCCGAAATATCAGCTGTAACTTCTATGGCTTAGACTTTGCTGCCTTTTCCATTTTGCCATAAAATATAACCGAGGTACCAAGCTCAATAAAAATATTGAAAATAGTCCATCTGTCTGAAAGCAATAGGTGCTTGAAGGTATATATGTATAAATCACTTTAAGTATGGTCAGGAAGACTTTTCTCTCATTTCTGCTTAAAATTTTAAAAAGACTAATAGATCTTCAATAGGGTTTCTCCTAAGCATTTGTCAAGTATAGTTTGGTATAGACCTCTCTACTCGTGTACGATATTGTCCTTTTAGTGAGGGGTAGATCTCTGGCTATCATACCCAAGGGTACTTGAACCTGGTGACTAAATTGCAATTTATTATAGATGCAAAACAAAACTAAAAATAACGCAGACAGCAACAATGTAAACATTTATGTTTACACAGTGCTTCTGTGGCACACCCACTCACACATTTATCCATCAAATACTATACACGTCAACAACGACACCTTGACTGCAAGCCATTTTTTTTTAAATATAAATATATATATAAATATTTATTCTGCCGCATGCGCGTGTCTCACTTGCCGGCGGAGGTGAGCTTCTGAGTAAAAGTTGGTATTTTTTTGTCTTTTTAATTTACAACGCTGTCTGTCTCAGCTATCGCCTGACATATGCACTCAACCACCAGCTTGCGGGCATCGCATGACAATCACAGCCAGTGTTGCCGTTGTGCGACTAAAGGGGCAATTTGACCCTTTTTAAGTGCCAATATCCTTTGGCCCGACTTTTTGAAAATTCTGATTTTTTGACCCTTTCCCAAAATTATGTGCGACTTTTGCCCCTTTTCAAAGATTTTTATAGGATCATGCCATTAAAAAATTGTTCCTCCTGCAAGTATGAAAAAATGCACCACTTAAAACTTTTAAAGGAAATGCAACTCTCCTCCTTGCAGCAACTCGATTTCTGTGTTTTGTTCAAAGCTTATTACAATATTTTCTTTTTAAATTCAATTACGCAACGTTCTAGCAGAGAAAAGACTTTACATGGAAATTTTATTTTGACCTTGGATCTCAGATTTATTCTTTTACTAGGAAAGAAAAGAAAAAACAATATGGTGACCCTTTTTTTCGTCAATGACCCCTTTCTGCGACTTTCTGAAAATTCTCAACGGAAACACTGATCACAGCCATTCTTTGGCTCTTCTTTCTTCTCTTACTTCTATTTATTTTCTACCTTGCGGCACTCAATGTTTTGCCATACCATGGCATGCCGATTTGTGCGGTCCTCGCTGCACTGACACACTGACAAAGGTGCGAAAAGCCGCACATCCGAGCTGTTACTTCCGCATTGTGAATATTTCAAGTTGCAATTTATTCCACTGTTCTTTTATGTGCTTATTTTATGCTGCATTGCTACATCTTCATACGCATGCAATCGTTGCCTCCCGCGTTGTTGTGCTAACATTTCTTTTTTAATTTTTAATTTTAGCTCTTTTCAGTGCGTTAATTCGATGGAAAATTTGTTGGCATCACAACCACATCTATCTAGTAGTATTCATAGTTTCGTGGGAACACTGACACATTCAAATTTGATAACCTGCCAATGGCATTCAAATTCGCTGTACTCAGCAGGCGGCATCCGTTGTTGTGGCAGCCCACGCGCACCAATTTTAAGTGCTTGCTGTACAAACACATTGATGGGGTTTCACACCGCAGCCACTTGATGTGCGTGTTGCGATAAACCTTGAGTGAGAAAGACAAATTCGCTGTGAAGTGGTGAATGGTTGTGATTTTGCGTAGACAAGGATACGATATTGTTCTCAGAAGTTGATTATACACCATGTCTAACCAAGGTGTGCGGCTAAATTGGAAAAAATATTACTATGCAGCCGTGGCGTGATTCCGATTTAGAACAAAAAAAAAATCAAAGTAACCAAATTTTTCGGGGCCGGTTGTTATTTAAATTAGTTTTCAAAGCGAAACTTGTTTGCGTTCGGTTGGGAGTAAATGCAAACATCGAGGTAACGAAAAAGCGCCACAATCATTGGGCTCTAATTTCAAACGAAAAATCAAAAGATTAGGATTAGGATTAAGATCGCGATTGAGGTTGAGTTTAAAATAACGATTCATTACGTATGTAGATGTGCAATAAGTTTTTATTTTTTTTCGAAAAGAGTTGCCACTTGTTAAACATTTAAATTCAAATTATTTAATAAGTTAAATCAATTATTACCACAAGGGTGCCAGCCAAAATATTTTTCAAAAGCTTTTATTTCTTTATTAGGTGGGTTGCCACCTGTTTGAAACATCAAATTCAATTTAAACTTAAGTAGGGATCACACGATTTGTACATTTGTACAGCTTTGTAAATTTTGGACGCCACATAGTGGTGTTGTCTAGAAATTTGTATCGTATTCCTGCTTAAGGCAATTTGAGAAGAAATTTAAAAAGTTTTAATTTGAAAATATTTTGTTAAAAGGGTCGCCACCTATTTGAGAAGCCAAATTTAATTACGTTATACACAAGTTTTTTGAAATACATATAACAATATGGGTGTCACATGAAATAGTGTAAAGAGATCATTAATTTAAACGTTTAGAACGTTTTTTTAGGTTACTGAAGAGGGAAGATGGTTCCGCGAGCAGTAGTCCACGTAAGTGGGAAAAGATTTTGACTGTCACTCACCAGGGAATAGTCAGAAGTGATGCTTGTGCAAACGGTTCAAATAGCAGCTCACAACGTCGGGATATTTATATCCAAGTATCCTCTGGAAAGCGACAAAACCGTTTGGGAACGCCCAATGAGATCCTTGGAGCAAGGCAAGGTAATCGTGGAGCCTTGCGACGTCTACAATATCTGTGCCCACGCCCCGACGGAAGGAAGGGCGAAGTGTCCAAGGATAGCTTCAAAGAGCGCTTGAAGCTCACATATGTGCCGGTAGGCAAAGATGGGATCTTCGGAACAACGGTCGGAAAATTTAGCCTCCCTGATGAAATGTCCGACAACGGACTGTGGCTGATCGACTTCGCGGTTGCCCGAAACATGGTAGTGAATATGCAGTTTAGGTTAAATCACAAAAAGATCCATCAACCTACTTATATGGCTGTCTCCCAATCGAAAAACGAGGAATCAAATCGATCATGCTGTGATAGACGGACCACTAAATTGTTTCGGCAAAGATACACAGCCGCCTCTGATGAGCAAAAAAATGTGCGCCCGAAAATGCAAGGAAAGCTTAACGTCGAAAAGCTGCAGTCAGAATAGGCAGCTAATGCTTTCGCTACTCGACTCTCAACAAACCGACATATGCCAGCAGTGGAACCACAATTTTCGTTCATTAAGTACCACCGCCGAAGAAGTAGTCGGACTTCAGCAAGCCCGAAAGTACAACTGGTACGATGAGGAGTGTCAAGAAGCTGTAGAGAATAAAGATGCCGCCTATAGGGCCACGCTGCGCCCATTATGGGACCGCCATAGGGAGAGAGAGACCGAAATACGTGAGTGTGAAGAGCTTGAAATGAAAACCGACCGAAAATTTTACCAGAATCAGTGTTGCCGTTGAGAATTTTCAGAAAGTCGCAAAAAAGAGAGGCCATTGACGAAAAAAAGGGTCATTCTATTATTTTTGCTTTTCTTTACTAGTAACAAAATAAATCTGTTGAATTTAAAAACAAAATAGCGGGAAAAGCTTTGCACAAAAGCATACACATAAATCTAGTTGCCGCAAGGAGAAGAGTTGCCTTTCCTTTAAAAATTTTAAGTGATGCATTTTTTCGTACTTATTGGAGGAAATATTTTTTAATAGCATGGTTCTGATAACATTTCGTAAAAAATCTCAGAAAAGAGGCCAAAGTCGCACATAATTTTGGAAAAGGGTAAAAAATCCAAATTTTCAAAAAGTCGGGTCAAAGGGTATTGGCGGTCAAATTGCCCCTTTAGTCGCACAACGGCACCACTGACCAGAATATTAGGTGACTAATCCGAAGTTTCAAGACCAGGGCGATCTCCTGTAAGAAAAACCATGGCGACTTAGTGACCGATGTCCAGAACGTACTTAAATTATGGAGGGAACATTTAACACTTCCACCGAAGACTGGAATGTAAGTGTGATCCACCCAATCCACAAGAAAGGTGACCCCGCCAACACGAGAAATATTGCAGGATTAGCCTTCTGAGCATATATTACTATGTCTTATCGAGTGTATTGTGTGAAAGACTGAAGGCCACCGCTAACGAACTGATTGGGCCTTATCAGTGTTGGTTTAGGCTTGGCAAATCCATCATAGTCCAAGTATTAACCATACGCCAAATTTTGGAAAAGACCCGCGAGAAAAAATCGACATCAACCATCTATTTGCCGACTTCAAAAGCGCTTTCGACAGCACTAAAAGTAGTTACCTATACGCCGCGATGTCTGAATTGGAAACTGATACGGCTGTGTAAAATGACGTTGAGAAATAACACCAGCTCCGTCAGAATTGGAAAAGACCTCTCCGAGCCGTTTGCTACCAAAGAGGGTTTCAGACAGGGTGACTCCCTCTCATGAGATTTCTTTAATCAGGAGCAATATACTACAAGAACTTGCGATTGCTGTCGAACACAGTCAGCGCATTCCCTCCTTGACACCCGCATCACTGTTGACAGTTATAATATGGAGAAAGTGAAGTATTTCGTTTACTTGGTAAGCACATGAACTCCGATAATAATGTCAGGATAGAAAGTTAACACAGAAACACTCTTGCCAACAAGTGCTACTTTGGACAGAGTAGGCAATTTGGGAGTAACATCCTCTCTCGACGTACGAAAACCACACTCTATGAGTCTCTCATCATGCCCGTGCTGTTATATGGCGCCGAAGCATGGACAATGACAACATCCGATGAGGCGGCTCTTGGAGTATTCGAGGGAAAGATTTTGCGGATGTGCATGGAGACTTGAAATTCGGCCTCTACATTTCTATAATAAAAATACAAGTTACGATAAGAAGTCGGAATAGTGGTTTCACAGTTACAGTTATATTCTCGTCACTCTTACTGTGAAAACCCTCCGTTTTAGTTTGGATCATTCGGTACAATCGATTAAGTATTAAGGAAACCATCTTGCATTGTTAACATTACTTACAATAGCACTTTGCTTCGTAGGCGAGGTGTTTACAAATAATGTAATAGAATTAAAGGCTAAATAAAATAATTAAATAAATTTTATTCTTCTGATCTAGATTTAAATAAAAAAAAAACGAAGAAAACTTTACAAAAATAACAAACGAAAAACTACATTTTAAAATTTAAATATATCTTTTGTACTTACGAAAGTTTGCGCCAACATTTTCCCTATTTTCAGCGGATGCGCTCAGTTCGGGGTCTGCAGAAGTACACAAACGTTAATTGCAAGTGAATTGTTACCACAGTAAGTAAGTTTTGAATTTCAAACAAAACACCTCCAAATAGTTATTTATTAATAAACATAAAAACAATTTTATTTCCACATTTGCTCGACGCTTAAAAGTGAAATTTCAATTAAATTCCAACAACACAAATAGTGGAGTAAATTTTTAATAAACTAAAAATTTTAAAGCACTTTTTCGCAGATTTTCCAATTAAATATTTCACACAGT
>NW_016161277.1:49897-53338 GCF_001687245.7 Rhagoletis zephyria
GCTGCAAATGATAAATATAGCATAAAGTGGGGTAAACTGGGTTTAGTTTTCATTTTAATTGTGATTTTAAACTTATTTACAAAAAAAAAAAAAAGTAGACGAAAAAAAACGACACAGGGCAAGAACAAAAGCAAAATTGGAAAAACCGAAAAGTTTGCAATTTATGCGCGTTAACGTAGAGTTTTTGTGTATATATGTGTGTATGTGTATGCATATATATTTATGTATGTGTGTGTGAGCTAATGCGTGTTAGTGTGTGTGTGTATGAACGTGAGCAGCGGCGATAGCTTAGCTGCTGTAAACGACCATCTAAAGTTAATAACCGTTTGAATTGCTTTCGTATATGATATATGTTCTAGCACAGATTTTTAGTTGTATGTACGTATGTGAATATATGCATGTATACTACATATATACACAAGAGTGCATATAGTAACTATTTACATATACATATATATATATAAATATATATGAGTGAATTACAAAATATACACAATTGGTCCATTGTCGACACCACAGCAGGCATTTACTAAATTCATATTTTTTTTAGACAGATTTAGCGCAGAAAATTTTTAACTGCAGGCAAAACAATCAGCGCGCATGGAAGACTCTAATAAAATTCATGATGCAAATTATGGGCGCAAATATAAATATTTTCATACATATTTATACAATATGGCGTAGCTGAATGCATGTATATATGGCTTATTAAAAGTATGCAGCTTTAGTTGCGATAAAAAACGGGTTATAGAAACATTTATGTATGCAGTTTGGTTAGCTTCTAGTTGAAGGGGCAAAAATATGAAAATTGCAGCCATCATATTTTAATGATAAAACGCATGACGTTGCTCCTTTTTGTAGTAAAAATTATGGTGAACCCTTTTCGCTAACACTTTTGTAGGTTAACAATTTTTTTGTTTAATTTTAAAGTAGTAACACACCAAAAATGTTGCGGGTTAATAACTGAAGTATATGTGTTGGTAAAAGAGGCATGGAGGATTTATTTATAGTACGTGATAACTTCTTGTACTATAAATTCATTTATTTGCTCAATTTTAGCGCAAAGGAATTAGAGTCCCAGAAATTAGTTCGTTGATTTAGAATATAACACCAGAGCTGAATTGAAGTCTACCTAATAGGTGGCAGGATTAAGTTACAGTAATGGCATGCACTTAGATAATTTTTTTGTATTTATTGCTGCTCGGATACTACTAGAGTAGTTTTAAGCAGGGATCGAACATAACAGTTATTGATGAAAATTGTCATGGAAAAATTCACTATGAAGGAAATGCTCTACAACTAAGTGATACATAACAATCGATTTTTTTTTGTTTCAACGAGACTCAGGACGCAGATTGGTAACGTAACTCCTATGCCCTCCCTATTCTAGGTGAATAAGCAATACTTTCAAAATATCTTTTCTACACTCTGTCAATTGTCTCACAGATGACTTTCAACTATCTTTGCAAAAATTGCGCTAATAGTTTTGCCATGCAGCTAAAGATTTTCTGTGCTTAACAAACCACAATTGTTGTAAATAAATAAAAAAAGTAAATATTTCTTTTCATATCTTCCGATATTTTTGTACTTTTATACACGGTTTTTAACAAAATTCACTCAAATGGTTTGAGAAACATATGTATCTATTTACTTTGCAAAATTTCAATAATTCACTTATCAAAAAAAAAAAAGTTACACAAAATTAGTCAAAAGCCAGCTAAAATATTAAATATTATTATTANTATCTATTTACTTTGCAAAATTTCAATAATTCACTTATCAAAAAAAAAAACGTTACACAAAATTAGTCAAAAGCCAGCTAAAATATTAAATATTATTATTGGAGTTTAGCTTAGAATTCACTTATCGCGGTGCACACGAATGTACCCCTATCTCGATTAGTATATTAGTGTGACACAGATGAGCAGCGGCCACATTAAACTAAACCAATCAACTGGAAAATTGGGCTATTTATTCTGTTTTAGCAACAAGTGGCCTTTCATTGCAGTTTTCACTGTCACATCTGCAAATGTTGTCGCCAAATTCAATACAAATACAAATTTATGACGGCTACCAACNCTCGATTAGTATATTAGTGTGACACAGATGAGCAGCGGCCACATTAAACTAAACCAATCAACTGGAAAATTGGGCTATTTATTCTGTTTTAGCAACAAGTGGCCTTTCATTGCAATTTTCACTGTCACATCTGCAAATGTTGTCGGCAAATTCATTCAATACAAATACAAATTTATGACGGCTACCAGAATTTATGATTACTCAAAGTGGCGGCCGATATGGAACAACCACAAACATAAGTGCATACATAGTAGAAGTGTATGTATTAACATAGATACATATGTAAATTGCCCTATGCTGTATTGAACTCGCGTACTGATAGCAAATTTGCGTTAACAGACAGTAAGTATGTATGTATGTACATAGTTTATATTTTTATGAAGAGAATAGCGAAACTAAATGCATTTATAATAGCAAATATGAAAGTATATCTGTTTATACATATANCATTTATGATTACTCAAAGTGGCGGCCGATATGGAACAACCACAAACATAAGTGCATACATAGTAGAAGTGTATGTATTAACATAGATACATATGTAAATTGCCCTATGCTGTATTGAACTCGCGTACTGATAGCAAATTTGCGTTAACAGACAGTAAGTATGTATGTATGTACATAGTTTATATTTTTATGAAGAGAATAGCGAAACTAAATGCATTTATAATAGCAAATATGAAAGTATATCTGTTTACAAATATATGTATATATATTTGTATATTAGGGTGCATCAATCGCCAGATAAAAATCTATTTCACTTTAAGACTTCCGCCGAAATATTACGGAAAAATTTTAAGATTTGCGTGAGCTGGACCCATTTGCAAATACCTCCAAAAATCTAATTTTTATAAATAAATTTATTATTTTTTTGTTTAGGTCCTCGACCTAAATATATTTCACCACCCTAATACGCGTTAAATCCCTTAATATCCGAACACACTTACACATATATATGTAAGTTAAGGCTACCTTTCCAGCCGCTAACAATATACCCCACCGTACGGTACCTGAGGTGAAACTTAACGAAAATTACACTTTCACTTCATAGAAGACCATATTGATTGAGATGTCTCAGCTGTCAACATTTGTTACCCTGCAGATTCCACTGAATATAAATCAAATAAAACGACTACTTGGAATTCAATATACCAACAGGACAATTCTAGCTAAGATAGTAAGAAGTCTTTCGAATGACAAATGAAAGACAGTTGGCCAGATAGTTCGAAAGAGTTTTGTTATTCTAGCTCAAAAGTCTTAGGAAAAAAGCTCTCTCATTCACCACTCGTGATGAAAAGCTATTTTTAGATAAAGCTTTCGCATCACTCAAACGGTCGTAATAGCCGAGTGGGAAAAGCACAG
>NW_016161280.1:0-30353 GCF_001687245.7 Rhagoletis zephyria
ATATTTTTGTGGAGGTTAGGTTTTGAAAAATTAAAGCATTAATTAAACCTTTTATTCAAAACTTGCTTATTCTAAATAATATTTCCCAGAGTTCTTAAAGCCAAATATTTGGAATTTACTGGCTAAAGCCATAAATCAACCACAATTTTGGTTGACGATCAGCAATAAGTTCAAAGATTTTTATTCACTAAAATAGGTTTAAATTAACTAGGAGCTAATAATACATGCTTCCACTGCCAGATTCTGTTTTCTGACAACAACAAAGTAGGAGCAATTTTAATTTAACAAAATTTTGTTTAAATCAGCAATGAAATTGCTTCCGCGTATTGTACAACCACATCGCATCTATGTAAATGTATGTACATATATGTAAGTGCATACATACATATGTATATTTATAATTCAAGAAAGTCTTCAAATTAGCTGGGAAGTAATTGGCAACATATGCGTGCATGTATGTACATATGTACCTAATTTAAAAACATATGTACAGTGTACACTTGACTACTTCAAATTGTCCTCACTTTAATTATCAACAATTTTCACAACTTCATCTGCTCTCTTGCATGAATTATTTATGACAGTTGTATGTATTTAGTTGGTTGGTTGTTGCTGACTGATATGATAGCAAACTAACTTAACCCTGGATAGAGTTGCTATAATTTTGGAAAATTCACACATGCTTGCAGAAAGGTAAATAGAAGAGCTACAAAAAGGTTCGTAAGACATACATAAAACACACTACAATAATACCTTCGTATATAANCTGCTCTCTTGCATGAATTATTTATGACAGTTGTATGTATTTAGTTGGTTGGTTGTTGCTGACTGATATGATAGCAAACTAACTTAACCCTGGATAGAGTTGCTATAATTTTGGAAAATTCACACATGCTTGCAGAAAGGTAAATAGAAGAGCTACAAAAAGGTTCGTAAGACATACATAAAACACACTACAATAATACCTTCGTATATAATACTTACATAAATTTGTATGTACATATTTATGTACATTAATAATACTTATTTACTAAGAGAACAAACATACACAAATAAAAAGCATTGACAAAAATCGCGATGATCGCGCTAGTCACCGGTGCGATCAGCAGTGAAAACTCGTCATCCGCTGCACGACTACATACACACAATTCAGCCAAGAGCTAACTAATCAGTACCCTGCAGGAAACGGAGCTAGCTTGTAGTTCACTTTTCTAGCTTGTAGTTCGCATTCTAGTAGTTGTCACTTGTTTTTACTTATTTAAATAAGGTATCAAAAAACGAATTATTAGCGTAAATAATATAAAAATAGTACATGATGGAATATTTTTAATAAGGTGTAAAGCAAGCTTAAATCCTTAAAAGGACTTTATGGTACTGGTCTTTATTTTTGAACTTTTTTTTTATTGCACAGGTAAGCGAAAATTCGAACATTTCTGCATATTTCTACAAAATTTCATTTTTATAGCTACCCGCTGTATATACTTTTTTTAACTTTGTTTTGTAGNTATGGTACTGGTCTTTATTTTTGAACTTTTTTTTTATTGCACAGGTAAGCAAAAAGTCGAACATTTCTGCATATTTCTACAAAATTTCATTTTTATAGCTACCCGCTGTATATTCTTTTTTTAACTTTGTTTTGTAACTCATGTTTCAAAAAGTCAAATTTTTTCCTTTCGTGCTAAAAGACCAAAGTTTAGGTTTTCTGTTATTTCTTGTCCAAAAGATTCTACCAGACCCTGTTATTCCATTATAGAGCCAAAAAATTACTACTTTGCCGCTTTTAAGTCAAAATATCGCAAAAACTGGAGACAATCTAATATTTATTATTTCAGATTCTGCTTCTACGAAAGCAAAATCCTATAAGAATCAGCGTTAATTTTCTGTGTCGCAAACGTTTTTTTTTTTTTTTTTTTAAATTTTGTAGCCTTGTGTTATCTATTTATAAGTTTTTCTGCAGGGTTAAATCTTGACAAACAACAGTGTATCGGCGAATGTGAACGTTTTGCAGAAACTTATCTGCAGGCGACAAGTTTTGGCCATTTTTACTGAGTATAATAAATTTTTAGTTTATTAATTTATGTTAATCAGATGCGATATTAGTTTTTATATCAAATCTGGAACGAGTGTTCTTCTTCTCTACTTTGCTTTCGTGAATATTTTGAAACATGTTTTACGTATAACTAGTTCAATGCTTTGGTTCTACATGTTTAAAGTCATGTCTATTGAGTTCCGTAATGTTGCTTTATGCACACGTTTTCGACATTTAATTTTTGGTTTAACTAATTTTTATTATTCAAAATATTGATTTTGTGGTTCAACGTTTGAAATTAGTTCTACTTGGTGAGAAATATTTAATGCGGTGTACGTGCATGCGGCTATGAATTTAAATTTTTTTTTAAGTTTTATTGCTTAGAAATAATATTATTTGCGTCAGCGACCATTTGCCAACGAAAGTGAAACTAGCTTCTTCGCCTATTATCCATTTTTAAGAGGTAATAAAACTGTTTGTTGAAAATTTTGTCACATAAGTCCTACAATTTATTTACATATCTCAACACATTTAATTTTTTTAATGGTAGAAATATAGACCGGATTTAGGGACTAGACACCAATTTATATTGAGGAANGTTTGAAATTAGTTCTACTTGGTGAGAAATATTTAATGCGGTGTACGTGCGTGCGGCTATGAATTTAAATTATTTTTTAAGTTTTATTGCTTAGAAATAATATTATTTGCGTCAGCGACCATTTGCCAACGAAAGTGAAACTAGCTCCTTCTCCTATTATCCATTTTTAAGAGGTAATAAAACTGTTTGTTAAAAATTTTTTCACATAAGTCCTACAATTTATTTACATATCTCAACACATTTCATTTTTTTAATGGTAGAAATATAGACCGGATTTAGGAACTAGACACCAATTTATATTGAGGAATTTTTTTTTCGGAAAAATAAAAGCAACTCACTTTTATTTTACTTTTTCCTTAGTCTATGTTTTTCATTTTCAAACTCATAAATTGTTTATAATAACTTTTGCTAAAATTTCAAAATCAAAAGTTATCAAAACAAATTTTCATGAAAGATTTAAATCGGTCATGAAAACGCAGTCTCCCTAATAATGGTTGGTTTTGATNTATAATAACTTTTGCTAAAATTTCAAAATCAAAAGTTATGAAAACAAATTTTCATGAAAGATTTAAATCGGTCATGAAAACGCAGTCTCCCTAATAATGGTTGGTTTTGATAAAAAAAAATAAACGAGAATAACAAATTAACGAACCAAAAAAATTACAATCCAAATTTAGCAGTTAATCTTGACCGAAAAAATTAAATTCAAAAAGTAACGACTTTCTAAAAAAAGAAATTTAGATATTTAACTGTTATTTTTGGTCCCCCATTTTTTGCGACCTTTCGGCACTTTTCTTTATTTTTTGGTGATTTTTCAGGCACTTTTAGGTCTAAGGCAATAAGCATTCTCGGGGGTAAATCAAACAAGTCTTAAAAAATATTATTGGACGTCAGTAACCTCTCTACAGTCTTTCGAAATTCTAGTTTTTCGTTGTCAAAAATAAAATCACCATAGTTCCGAGGTGGTTGTTGTCCGAGCAAGACTTTCCCGGCATGCTAGAGGGTTAGCTTTCCTCTTTATGAGTAATTTTAGGCCTTCCTTACAAAAATTCCCCAAAATTAGAGTGTTGAGTGAGCTCAGAGGACAATTTGGAAAGTCATGGGCTACCTGAGGTTTTTACACGGCAGAAACTTTTTAGAAACATCACTGCAAATTATTGTGTTGAATATGAAATGCATTCTTTGGCACAAAAGAAATAATTAATTAATTTTTGTTTTTTTTTTTTATACTAGAAAGCCATAATGCACTATTCATGATGTGTTGGCGTTAAATGTTTTAACGTTTGAAATAAAATCGCAGTATTTTCTCATAATTTTAATTAATTACTTCTGATTTTTTTTCTGGAAAAATTTAGAAAACCATTGAATGTTACTTGTTAATATTTAATAGCGACAGTATAAATTATGATTTATTAATAAACATTTTATGCAAAGACACTTTCAACTTAATAGCCAGTAGCTGTAGCTACTTAAATATGCAACTAACTGTTACATTTGAAAGAATAATGCAAACCATTTTCGCATTCATTGGAAACCACAAGAACAAAATCACCCATATCAAGTTTGCGCCTTAAGTCTTTTGTTTAATATTACACAACTGCGAGCGCGTGAGTGTAAGTAACCGCAATATTGCTAAACAATAAATTGCTAAACAAAGCGAATGCGCTTTATGATGCATTTCATACTAAAAAGTGGGCACGGGCGGTGAATAAATGTAGAATTATACTTAGTTATGAATTAATTAAAGCTGTTATTGTGATTGACAAATATTTCAAGTCATGGCACTCGGCGACTACTTAATCACTTGTGCGCCGCGCCGACAAGGGTGACAATTGCAGTGGAATGTGTAAAAAAAAAAACTAACTTCATTGAAAATAAGGAATAAACAAACGAAGTGACAATTCAAAATAAGCGCTGAGTGTGCGGTTAACTGCAGATTATGGAAAAACTTACTTAACTGCAACGATTTATGATATCACGGTTTGTTAGCGAAATTGTGTTAACACATAATTCAGTTGCTGTACATATAATTGTGGCGCGTGAAGTGATGTAGAGTGAAACTGCAACTTTTTCCTTAGTTATAGTACATACACCGTTGGTTGGAAATTCGCGACCACAAAGCAGGTTAGGTTTAAGTGGCTGCCAGTGACCACACCAGCACACCTAGGCCAGTATTTTTGGCCCAATGTAATACCAAGCCGATCGTGAAACCCCTCCTAATGAAGCCATCGTGTGGAGCCTTCGACTGTTTCTCGTTCCAGTATCGCCTCATCCCTTAGTATGAGCTTGCAGTTAGCGATCGGAATGTCTAAACCCTTCCAAGATTGCGAGGGTGAAACGGATGTGCTCTCTCTTGAAATTTCGTCCGCCCTTTCGTTGCTTGGTATGCTCCGGACTTCTGGCACCCATACCAAGTGAGAAGCAAACTGCTTAGCCAAACCACTTAGAATTCTACTGAAATCAAATACGGTTTTTGAGTTGCATATGCTCGAGTCTAGTGATTTGAGTATGGCTTGAATGTCTGAGCAGAGGAAGATGTTAGCTGCCTCCGGTCACTTCTGCTTGAATGACGCTGCAGTGGTCTTGTANTCTGGCACCCATACCAAGTGAGAAGCAAACTGCTTAGCCAAACCACTTAGGGTTCTACTGAGATCAGATACGGTTTCTGAGTTGCATGCGCTCCAGTCTAGTTATTTGAGTATCGCTTGACTGTCTGAGCAGAGGAAGATGTTACTAAAGGGGACTTCTTCCGTTCGTAAATGGTTACTCGCCTCTTCTGCTTGAATGACGCTGCAGTGGCCAAAATGATTTTTCTGCTGAGAATACTGCGCCTTCTAAACTGTTAAACAGCGTGGAAGTGGTGTGATCTATATTCTTTAGGAGTCTCCTGACCAGAGTTATCTATCTGGAATATATGTATATTCTATAACTTTTTGTAAAGTTAAACTTGGTACGTAGTAGTCCGTACATGGTAGGTTGACTGACTCGCCAGCCGGGTAATTCATGCAGCTCCAAAGCGAAATATTCCAATAATTGTTTACCAGCAATCTCTATCAGTAAAATATTGAGTAAAACGTCCATAGCCTCCGTAGGAATTTGTGGGTAGAGCCGAACAAATGCCAAGAAATGTTGTTCATTGGACCTGTTGAAGTGCTGTTTTGGATTACTTGTTGAGACTTGAGCACCAGATGACCACTCCGCAGAGCAACCATGCCTTACAATTACGGTGTATAAATAGTCAATGCATGCATTTTGGCAACAGTCGCTAGATCTTTTCAATTGCAAATTTATAGCTGTGTCCAGCTTAGCTTTTTGTTCAATAGTATGCCTAAATACTTTGCGGATTCTCTTAGCTTCAGTGTCGGATTGCTTATGAAAGAGAGACGCAGTGAGTGCGTCTTGTACTTCCTAGTGAAAAGCATCACATCAGTTTTAGCTGGACTTACTTCCATATCTTCTCGCAGGTTCATCTTTCTACTAATCCCTTATTACGCTCACAGCCAATAACCTTAGAGTCCCTCTCCTCTTTGTTAATGTGGTAGTTGTAGTGGTAAAATAACCCTCTATGCTTTCTTGAATATTGTATGTACTTGGTAAATTAAATAAACGATTTGACTAAAGTCTCACGTTTAAAATTTTAAACACTTCCTACCGGTAAAACCAATTTATCTATTTAGTTGTTTACCAATAAGATCTCCAAATGGTGTGCATTTGGTTAGCGTGTCAAGATCAATGCCAAATATTTCCTATGTCTTGTCTTTGGCATTAAATATTGCAGCTTTGATAGCGCTGAAGGTCAACTAAATAATTAGTCGATAGCATACAAAGCTTAGCATAAACGAAGCCGATATTGCCAGTCTCGCAGTTGCTGCAGCGCTCAAAATTAGCACCAAAATTATAAAAAATAAAATAAAATAAAATATAAAATCACTTAGTTTATTCACCTGTCTCGATGGTTTGCCAATAAATTACCACAAAAAGGCAATCAGCAAAACATAATAAAAATTTTCCATAAATTATGTATGGTATTTATGTATGTATGTATTTAAGCGGGCTTCTGCTATTTCCGCATGCATTGTTGTGCTGGCTACAAATTTTTAAAATTTTGGTGAATATTTATATGTTAAAAAAAAAAAAAAAAAATTAGACGCTAATGCATTAACACGGTCAATTTTGTAAGAACTGTTAAATGAATAATACCAACCGCATCAAATACAAATACATACATACATACATATTTACATATATACAAAATATGTACTTACCCAGCCAGCAGAGAAACGTACGTGGGTTACCACTCGTTTAAAAATTCTATTCAATATTGATTAATAGAATAAGACACAAATTTGTATTACAAAAAAGGTGAAACTCCATGGACTAAAGTTCTGAAAAATACCCTTCGTTTGATATATATTTAGTTAAATTTTGTAGAATCGAAAATAAGTGGCACCCTTAAACTTATATCCTAAGGGATAAAACATTCTTTTAGTACCTATATTTTATCTTAATTTCAAAACAATAAATTAAAAACCATTGCGATTTTCGTATCCGGAAAAGTTGATGTTATTTTAAAGCAATAATTGTATTTTTAAACGATTTCAAAAAAAGGAGGAGGTTATCAATTTATTTGTAAAATATTTTTATTGTTTTTTTTTATGTATGTTACGGCGTTACTTTGGACCACATTAACCGATATCAATAATCCATACTAATTTGGTTCAGATCCGATCATTGGAGCATGAATAAATTAACGGTACTCTTAAATTTGTATATGTATTGTATTGAAGTTCGTTTTGTTGTTTGCTCAAAAATTCCTTGCATTTGTTCAAGCTGAACATTTGATAGCATATATACGAAGTCGGCAGTGGCTGAGCGTGCAGATGAGTGTGCGTCAGGCGTTTCCTTATTTACTTCTTTTTCGAGCCATGAAAAAGCATCTCAGAAGTGCAGACGCAAAGTGTATTGAACGAAAAATTCAATCAGAAAAATTTTAGAAAAACTGTCAAAAACGTATCCGTTACACAACTTATATATTTTCGGTAATTTTCTGTACGTGTCTGCCGCACACTCTATTGCAAAAACGGATCGTCAAAGTATCCGAAAATTGAAGCAGTAAACAAACAAAAATCCGTATGTTATCCACTTCTTTTCTTTTTCGTATTCATTTTCGAATTTTTTGCTGGCTGGGTATTTAGACA
The DNA here is from genome assembly GCF_001687245.7 of Rhagoletis zephyria. Taxonomy (NCBI): domain Eukaryota; kingdom Metazoa; phylum Arthropoda; class Insecta; order Diptera; family Tephritidae; genus Rhagoletis; species Rhagoletis zephyria. The sequence continues at coordinate 7,826 of NW_016161280.1, forward strand.
ATAGAAACAAAAAAAAGGCGAAAAATAGCACCAACAGCAAGAGCAAGCGCCAGCGCATCCGTATCAGCATCAGCAGCCAAAGTGGCAGCAACGACCTGCTGCACGCATTCATTTCCTACAACGCTTAACCTTCAAATTTATAAATAACAATAAAAGTTAGCGTCAACAACGCCATCGTTGCCGCTATCGCCAACTTCAATGTTGCCGCCTCGACTTCGCCATCGTCATCGCCATCACCATCGCCATCTTCATCTTCATCTTGTTTACTATAGCCTACAAAATATGTATGTAGTTAGAGAATTAGTTGACATGATTTGTATTCAGCGATCGGCTGCTTGCTAATACATAACGCGTATGTTTGTATCTAAAAACAGTTGAGCATAAATTCTAACACCAGTCATAGAGTACCGCAGACGATGGAACGATGAGCTGTATGAGCTTTACAACCACATGGACGTAGTGCAGCGAATTAAAATACTGCGGCTTCGCTGGCTTGACCATTTCGTCCATGTTGGTCTAGCTCTGAAAGCATTCAACTCGCAACCAGCAGTGTAAGAGGGAGTGGGGGCCCCACTGCGATGGAGGGACCACGTGGAGAAGGATTTCGCTTCACCACACACCGACATTTCCAATTGGCATCTGTTGGCACAGAAGAGAAACGCATGGTGTGCTTTGTTGATCTTGGCCAAAATCTCTTAGGCGGTTACAGCGCCAAATAAGAAGATGTCACATGCATACACTACAGCACACATTCACAATTAACTAAAATTTTACACACACGCATGCGCATTGAAATTGTCATTTGCATAACGTGACATTAGGTGGTATGGATTTGCGCATGTGTCTCTTCGTTTTCGACTGCTTATGCGAAATTTCAATATTCCAATTTCAGGTTTATATTTTTACGCGTGCGAATTTCGTTCACTTCACGTGTGCATACTTTTCGGCTATCACTTGTTAACAGCAAGAACGTTTATGACAGCATCTGAATCTATTCAAATGAAATTACATTTATAGCTTTATGTATACATACATATGTATTTATAACTAAAAATAGGGTATTAGTTAGATGGAAAAATTTTTAAATGAAACTTTGAAACGCTTTAGAAATGTTCCATTAATTTGAATTGCTAATGAAGGCAATAAAATCGACAACCTATTTATTATATGTATGCATAAGGTAATCGCGAAAGAATTGCTGCCTTTGAAGTTTTTAACCTATCGCAGTTCCGTTTTTAAAAAATTCCGTTAAAAGATTTGGAAGCTAACTGCCGAGTGTGTATTGATTCGCCGCAGTGAAAGTAGGATTGAGAATAAAGTACTTCACCACAGAGTCCATCGCCTTTAGGATCGCAAATACCTTGGCTTGGAGTGAGAAGCCATTAGTAAAGCCTTTACAGTGTTTAAATCCGGGCTCAGTATAGAGGTAAAGCCAGAACTCAGCCTTAGGGAAATCAACACTGTAGTATCTCGTCAAGGGAGGCAAAGGTTGTGTACTTTCCTGTGGCATTGAAAAGAGATTAACACGCAGGGTTGTCGCTGACAAAAAAAAAATACTTACCATCCACTTGAAAAAAAATCGACCAACATCTTTTTTTTGGTTAGTTTAATGACAACTATAGTTTTGTTCTATTTTTTAGTTATTTCAATAAAAATTAAAATTTTTCATTAGGCATGATGCGTAAAGATAAATTTAAGCACTTTACTCATATAAGGGCAAAGGTAGATAAAGAAATGATAAACATAAAGGTAAAAAGAAAGATAAGCATTAAGGCAAAGATGAGGATGATCCTCAAAAACCTACCGATAAAAGTAAGATGAAGATAGAGGAAGAAAGTTTAAAATGAAGGTAACTATAAAGAAAATGATTTACTAAGATAGAGACACAGACTCTGGGAACTATTTCGAAGTTTCGGAATTCTTGGGATTTATCGAAATAATAATCGATATTTTTATCGATTTGGTTATCGATATTTTTATTGATTTTGTTAACGATTTTGAGATCGATGTTTTTATCGATTTGAGATCGATATTTTTATCGATTTTGTTATCGATAGTGTTATCGATATTTTTTATCGATTCGGACATCAATATTTTTATCGATTTGGTTATCGATATTTTTGTCGATTTCCTTATCAGTATTTTTACAGATTTTGTTATCGATGTTTTTATCGATTTGGTAATAGATATTGTTATCGATTTTGCTATCCATGATTCAATAATAAAAGGTTTGCTCAGAAAACAGTTTTCTCGCTCCCTCTTGACCAAATCGGCTCCCTTAGCTAGGCACTGCCTGTGGGTTCGTGTGTGTGTGCAAAGTTTTTGTAAGGGAGTTAAGGGAGTGTCAAAACTCGAATGTCAATAATGCGCAAGCCTTTAATTATTGGCTGCATTTCTTTATTCATTCTGAACGTTTGGAATAAACTTTTTTGTTTACTTATTCTTTAGAACGTTCCTGATGATATGTTAACGTATATTTCAAACGTAATCTGTTTATTCCGGCTGTGAAATGGGATTATCCGGAATGTATAAAGAAACGCAGCCATTGAATCGTGTTTGCTATCTACATTTTTTTTAAAAATGTGTTATGGATAATTTTATCTGATTGAAGAAAATGATAAAAAAAGATGTGAACTAGATACACATGTAACGTAAGTTTCACTTCGCCAGTGTGGCCCAGGAGCACTTACTTTTTTCATTTTTCCGCTGGTTCTTTGTGGATTTTATTTTTATTTAACAATTGGCATTTATGAAAACTGGCGTTGATGTTTGCAATTCTTTTTGCGAACAATCATAGTGTGTAACTAGATAGCTGTCCATTTTTCCTTTTTATTTAAGGAATATTTAGGCAATCAAAAACTCCTCACTTTCCCAGTGAAATGAGTTTTGAGTGGAGTACGATATGTTCCCCTTTTATCTATATACAAGCATATGTATGTATATGAAAAGTGTTCATTAAAGCGTTCGAAAATGAATGCATTTTTGGAAAGAAGTTTATAATATAAAGATAACAACGAATAATAAAGCAGGAACGAAAAGTTGTATTTGTTTTTTAAACAAAATACTTTAACAAAAATCTACCAAAATAAAAACAAATTTTTTTTACTAACCAAAATTTTTGTAATAATTTACCAAAGTGGTAACTCAGCATTAACGTATAAATCTCTGCTTCCATAAATTTCCGCTGTCTCCATACGGTTCGTTCTCAGTTCGATAATCATATTGGATATCGAAGGTCTTTTTCGAACGTTCGCCACAATGTTTATTGGATAATTTGAAAAAAGGCTTTTTATTTAATAGAATAATTTCTCAAATGTTTTCAAAACCGCAGGAAACAAACATCGTCCAACCTAATGATTTTTCCTAAATGGATCTAAAATAAACACATATCAAGTAGAAATATGCGTATATATGTATTTATAAACAAAAGGTATATTAAAAGTGAGTCAAAATATAAGCGGCGTGTTAAGACAGCACCTCTAAAGAAGGCAGGAAATTCAAATAAAAAAAAATTATTTCAAAAAAGGAGCAATAGTATTTTTTTCAAAAGTATGATTACGATAACGATGACGACGTAGAACAACTGAATAGAAGTAAAAGGACAATAGACGTGACATATGAACATACAAATGTGAGAACGTGCCCCGAATTGACTTGGTCGAAATAGTGTTGGCGAGCGAAAAATGGCAAAAAATAATTACGGAAATGCGAAGCACGGTTAAGGAGTGTATATATGCATACATATGTATTTATATGAATATATATACATATATTTAGTACTTTGGAATTCCATTCGTATTTATGTAAATACATACGCGCATATTTACGTGTATGTATATGTACATATGTATATCTGAAGTTGTTGATATTTTTGTTGCCTTTTTTTGAGCAGCGTTGACGTAGATCTCTTTCATTGTTGAAGTGTTGACTAAAGCAATTGAATTTTGCATTGGAAAAACTCCGATTTGTTTTTATTGCATCTTTTTATTTTTATTTTTAATTTTTTAATTTTTTTGTTTAAGTGATTGCTCTTTGATAACTTGCGCACAACATTTAAAATACTAACAATATTCACTTTTGAATTGCAATAAACGTTTTTTATTTTTTACTGCGCTGCGATAACCCTTTTTTGTGGGACGAACTCACACAATTCTAAATTGAGTTATTTTCTTTTCCTGAGAAAATTTTGTATTTCACTTTTATTTAGTACGAAATGTTAGTGTTTATAACGAAAGTATAACCATTAAGGGTCACAAATTCGCGTACTTCTCTGCCTGTGACCAGAACAGAATCGGTCTTGTTTTTGGAAAAGGCAAGTCGCATTGAGTCCAGCCTTAGTGTGGCTTTGACTTATATGGAGATCTTATTTAGATATTTAGATAGAAAATATAAGAACAAATACAGTATATGTATTGGTGTCCTTCAGAATACTGATTCGCCTTGTATTCCTTACAATGCATCTTTTAATCCCAAGGAATCCAGGAAGTCCTGGAGAGCCTTTGGAGTTAAGGAGTGTGTGTGCTCTCTCTCTGGATCGCTCTCGCTACAGCATCACACTCCAGAATTAGGTGAAATTGAAAAAACGTACGCTGACAAAAAACTTCAAAATCAGATAACGGAGTGACGTGCTCTAAATTTACATACGCCAATTCATTTAATTTTCCATAAAATAGCGAAAAGAGCAAATATTCCTGTAAAAAGGGCTTATTTTTTTGTATCATTCAATGGATTTTTGCACGCTGATCTCAAATATGGCGAGCCATTTTCGTATCATGTCAGGTTTGGAAATCATAGAAATTGTTTTTATGACCAACTGAACCTATCTTCGTTTGAGAATCAAAGTTGCAAAACAAAACGCACCCTAATGCACATGTAAATGCATAAATGCGATTGAACTATACATCGATGGCTGAGTGGAAGACTGGCCTATCTCGGCAGCCAGTTTGAAAAAGTCTTATCTCAGATAACTTTCAAGAACGCCCTACTACAGAATTTGATGCCCTATTTCAAAATTTGATTGAAAAACATCTCTGAATTTCGTAGAAGAATGCCCTATCTCAGAAATCGGTTCAAAAACGCGCTATCTCGAACGAAAATATATTGAAAATGTGCTGAGGTAGGGCGTTTCCGAAACGAATTGTTTGATAGGGCGTTCGTCAATGAATTCCTGAAGTAGGGCGTTCTTGAATTGGCTGCCGAGACAGGTCGGTCTCCACTCAGCCATCGATATGCTATTAACATAATATTGATCTACGCAGAAACTTGTTTTTAAAAGTATTTCATGTTTGTGTATGTATGTCTGTCAATCGCCGCTTAAAGTGCAAAACCTCGCAACTGACATTTGTGCCAAAAATTAGATTTTCCTCACCGGAAGCTGCTGTGATCAAGGCCTGTCTACTCATAGCAAAATATCGATATTTAGATATATAAGGTCAAGAGAGAACCGTTTTGAAAGAAATCAGGTTTTACTTCTGCTGTAAAATTTGAGCGACCTCACTTTAGAGGTTTTGCATTATCTTGTTATGCGGTTTTGTACTTTATGTTCACAAATTTATTGGTAAATACCTGCATTTGTTTGTGGCTGAAGTTCAATGCGCTTGAGCTTGAAGCGTGCTTGTTTTTTTTTTAGCTTTGTGATTACTTCAAATGCATGTATGTATGTATATATGTATGCGTGCATGTTGGTAAATATGTAAATTTCACCGTTATTGAATTATTAATGAATTTATGCAAATGTTTTGTAAATGTGATAAGTATTTGATAAATTTATTTGATTTTTTTTTTGTTTTTCATTTAATTAATGCCATTGTAAACATGTATTACTGCACGCTTCATTTATATTGTTTTTATGTTTTTGTTAAAGAATATTTTTTTATCTATTCATTGTCGTAAAATAATTATTAATCAAACTAACTTAGTCATAGTTTTATATAAATACGTTTGGAAAACTAATTTGTCGACGTTGTTGTTTTTGTTGGAGCGGCATAACTAATTTGTCGTTTATTAACGTGCTGATTTGAGTGATTGGAGGCATCACCGCCTTCTAAGTGAATATTTTTAACAACAAAGTATGAAGAGAATACATACATATGTATTTATGTACATTAGACTGCGTGACTCTCCATAAAAAAATGGGTACTCTGTTTCCATTGGAATTATAAAATTTATTATATTCTAAGACTTGCACCAAAATATTTCTGAAAAATTTTAAGATTGACGTGAGTAGGAAATACCTCCAAAAATGGAGTTTTTATGAACAAAAATAGTTTCTTAAAGCATTTTTTCTAAATCCGTTCAGATAACAAAGCAGTTTAAGTTAAAAAAAATCTGCATAAAAATATTTAAAAAAAGAAATCAATAGTAAGATTTTTGATGCTGTTTTTTTTTTAACTTGAATAACTGAACCAAAACTACTGCGATTTAGTCTTACGGAGTATCATTGGCAAAGTATTTTCGCATCCTTTTTCTTTGCAAATAAATTCATTCAAAGTATAAAAGAGAAAGGTAGGATGAACGAGCGTCATTAAAAAAAAAAGCCGTGAGTACTAGGTACTCATGAAATTTGATGTGTAAACATATGCGTACGGTGAAGCATAAAATTACGTTTACATATAAATATAATCTCAATCAAAGCTCGTTAGCTATCAAATTGGTTGTGCTTTTTATTCTCACAACTCGAGCAAAAGTTAAATTTCTTCTCTATGCAACCGTGGTCACTTTTTTCCGCTACACATATTAAGCAACTTAAATATTTTTTAAATTAATATTTTATTAAAAAACCTTTACAAACCTCTTTTCCTTGTTTTGTTTACTTTTACATTTGAAATTTCTCATCTTCTTCGCAAGTATAATCTATAAAACTAGGCCGTTCACCAAAAAGTTATCGGTTTAATCTAAGATTACTTTATAATTATAATTTTGTATGGCTAATTTCTTTTTCTAATTACAAATCAGGGAGTTAAGCTCGAAAATGAGGATAATCTATTTATATGTGAACCTCTTATTATGCGATTCAGTTACATACATACACATAAAAGTTAGGTTAGAAATTAAACATTAATTTCACTTAATTTTGCTGCTTTATTAATTTTTTTTCCATTTTCATTTTTAATTCTTTTAATATGAAAATGAAATTATCGTTATGATTGATAAAATATGATACTTGTATATACCTGTAACTCAAGGGCGTTAAAATATCGTGAAAATACCGCGTCAATTACTGTTGTGGAGCTTGTAGCTTGAGCATTTCTATTTGTATATATTCCTAAGTTTAGTTTTTCTCTTAATCTGTGCTGTTCTGCTTCATCTGTCGCTGAGTTTACGTTAAAGTCATGGATACTTAGAAATACCATGTTTTGTTTGCAAAATGGGAAAACTAAATTCATTTCTTCTTACTCACTTCTTCTCTTTGTGCAATATTGTATTAGCTCTGATTCTCAATCTGACTACTTAATGACCTTATAGGTTTTTACACGAACTTGCAGGAAGTTACAGATTTTTGGAGAGTTGTGTAGAGAATGAAGTTGCAAGATTTTACCCGAGGCTTTTTTGTTCCCGTACTTTTTGCTGTTACTCACTTTTAACTCTCACTTCAGCGAGTGATTTTGCTGTTTAACATTTCTACAGGATTTAACCAGTGATGCCAGATATTCTATGTTAAATTACCCACGAAAATCGAGAAAAAATCCCCCAATTACCCAGGATCCTTGTTTCCGCGACGTGAACCAGGGACCGATCTATTCGAAAAAGTTTTATTTATCGTGCGATTTGCTTAAAATTTAGTACTTAGGTAGCCTTTTCCTATATTAACCTATAGGATCCAGTTTTTTCTTCTAATGTGTTCCGTTTTGTTTGAAATTTGGCGCGTAGGCAACTTACTGCCTGGATTAACATATAGGATACTTTTTTCTTATAGGTGGACCAGGGACCGAGCTATTATATAGAATAGAATTCAATTGTTTTACAGTTCAAGGCGCCGCAAAGCAAACGGATATTGGCTAGTTATCGATACCTATTATCTATACCAATTATATTAAGAGAAGTGCCACCTATTTGTAAAAAGTGATCTCGCGAACGACTGTACCAATTTTTTTGAGATGGGCTTTTTTGGTTATAGCCACTGCATATTTGTGGAAGCATTTGTGGTAGAGTCCTGGAACTTGCTATGAAGGACATCAATCCCATACTCTTGAGGAAAAGTGGGGGCTATTGGTAAAGAGGGCGTGGCGTGTGTTTTCGAGTGAACTCCTCCTAAACGACCGAAATGATTTTAATGAAATTTTTGTCCTAAATTCCCTATATAGTTTAGGTTCACAGCTTGAAACAAAGACCCGCAAGGTGGCGCTGGAGTCGAGGTAGACACCAGGTATCAAACTCAAATTACCACCGTTAAATCGACCACCATAACCATTGCGGTGTTTGTTTTACGGTGACTAAACAAAATAACGACAATTCGTGTTGAATGCCTACAAATTCAATTGTATGACATTTATGGTATTTCGTCTGAAATAACTCTATGTTTATTGGATTTCTGTGGACCAAAGATATTCTCTCATTTTGAAATTGCCACCACCTTTTCTATACCGAGCTGGATCATTGTTGCTGTAAGAACTTCTTCACGGACATAACGCTCCCGTTAGGTTATTTAAGATGGCAATGGAGGATATGCTTTCTGACGACCACAAAACCAAATGTGAACATGAATTGTGGTCAAAACTTTGTAGCAAATATTTGAATAAGGAAAGAAATTTTGGGCGGGACGCAGTTCGCCGGGTCTGCTAGTTTCGCATTGTCTCCATTTTCGCCTTTATCTTAATTTTTGCCTTATCTTTTTGTCTTCATCGTTATCATTTATTTTTTAATATTTATTTTTAATTCATAAGTATTAGCACATGCGCTTTAAATCTATTTTATTAAGTTTGGAATTGCTGATTTTTATCATTCATTCATTAAAATATTCAAATTTTTTTAATTTTTGCAAAAATGAAGTTAACTTTTGAGCACTATAATTATTATTATTCTATTATCTGAGGTGATTTTTGGAAAAATGATATTTTTAAAAACCAATTTTATTTATAAAATACTCGCCTTTTGGTGGTATTTTCTAATCGGCTCAGCTCAATTAAATCTTAATATTCTTTCGGAATTCTTAAAATATTAAAATTCCTATGGAAAAACGGTGCTGACTTTATTTCATGGAGAGCGATGCGCCCTAATGTATATATAGATACATAGATATTTATCATACGAATTTTTAATTGTGCCCTAATAGAATACTAAAATGCCACGCGCTGTTTTCGTCTAGCATAAATATTATGAGTTTAATATTTGGCATTCTTTACACGTAAACAATTCGTTTAATATACACATACATATGTATATACATATGTCCATACAGACAAATCGTCGTTTAAAGTACAAAATCGCGTACCAAGATAATGCAAAATTTCGTACGTGAGGTTGCCCAAATTGTACAGGAGAGAGAGCAAGACCTGTCTGATTTCAAAGCTGTTCTCTCTTTTATCCCTAATTTCCTCTACCTTCTATGTCTAAATGTCGATATTTTGGTATGCTAGTTGCGAGGTTTTACAGAATCACGTAATCATATATTTTTCTTTTAAATTTACTAATGCCTCTTATTAATTCACGTGGGTGGGCTTGAGTGTTAGACGAAAGTAGAAAGAAACTGATGGCTGAAAGTTGTTCTTGACTTTTTCTTCTCCCTTTTATTAGCTAAACACTAAACACTAAAACCATTTTTCAATTCGAGCCGAGACCAAAACCATCGCGAATTTCCTTTTCGCCTTTGCGAAGATACGCTTGTTGTTCACACCAAATATATACATGTCCTTCTGCACCTGGTCTTTCCTTGTATTTGTGGGGTAACCTGTTATCGTTGTCTACTAATGGGTGTCCTGGCTATTGCAATGCTTGTACAGCTCGTCATTCCATCTTCTTCGGTATACATCGTCCACGTGATCACATTTTGCTAGAATAGTTCTCTCGAAAGCTCCCGAAGTCTTCTCATCTTTTTTCGACATCGTCCATGTTTTCGCGCCATTTAAATGAACGCCCACTTGCTGACTTTATTTTCGGTGTTAATGCTGCATTTTAGGAACATAAAGTCCAACTATTGTAAACTCTTTGTATGTTGGCAGAAGTAATTTTGTCTTTACCACGTTCGACAAATCTCTCAATAAGTTGTGTTCCCAAATGCTGCTATGTACATGTGGCCTATCAGCTCTTTGTCGCTGGTTTTTAACTCGCATTATTTCCAGTTGGTGACGTGCAATAATGTCAATGGAATTAATGTAACTGACACTAAAACACAATTGAAAAGTGAATTAATGTCAGAAATGGTAAAAATCATGCAATCTTTATGGTGACGTGTAATACGGCCAGGGGAAATAACGCCCATGGACACTATGTTTTATCGTCCATAGACAATAGTATTACCTTTTCGAAAGCGCAGTAAAATCCATGGACGTTATTGCTCTTTCAAAAAAATATTGACAAAACATACAACTTTAAAAGTGCATAACACCATGGCGGTACGCGTTCGCGCAGTGCGTCCGTCAGCCCACGAAGCGTCGCGACGCGCCGTTTCTCGGCTGCAACTGCAGCTTCTCTGCTTCGAACTCTCAAAGGTGGAAACGGTAGGAAATGGGATAACTTTATTATCAGTGTTGCCAAGTTTTGAATTTGAAAAATCACTAAAACCCAAGAAAAATCGCGGAAAAATCGAAAAAAGCACTAAATGTTTTATTGAGTATTTAATGGACTTTATATACATACAAAATATTATTGTAAATAGGTATGCCGATTCAAATGAATAAAAGTTAATGTTTCTTGCTTGGCATGCGAATTCATTCTGTTTTCTATAAATTCAAATATTTTCGTCCAAACGACACGACGTAAATATTTTTGTTCTTATTTTGGTATTTGCAAGTATGTAATAAAAATATTTTTAAAATAAACGTAGTGTATTTAATGCCCTTTTCCACTGTACAATAAAAAAGAAGCGGAGCCTGTTCGAGTAATCTTTCTTCAATACATATTCGCGCGCTTTACAAAAGTTAAAGGAGTGCATAGCAAACGACACTTGGCCACCTGACATCGCTCATGATTGCAACATAGCACCATAGCGTTGGCATCAATACAATACACCTATGCTACCATGCTATGTATGGATGTATGTATGCATGTACAGATGTAGTATGTATGTACGTCCAGAGTTTTTATGTACAATATTTTTCGTTTGCCGCGCACCATTACCGTTAACGCTGCGGCTTTATACCATGTTCTGACTGACATCGAAAACATGTTTTCGTTGTTAAAACTGGTTTTCGGCCTAAAACTTGTGTTTTCGTTCATGTTAAATCTGTCAAACGAAAACCAGTTTTCGCTGCAAACTACTTGAAAACTCACCTTCCACTCATGCAAATCGGTGTCTGCACAAGTTTTTTTTTTCTATTATTGATCTTTAATATGCCATTTGGGAGTTATTGTTAATTAGCTGGCCAATTTAAAATAAGAATAAAAGAAAAATGTTGTTAATGAGAAAAAAATTAAGAAAAGTATTTTGCTTTTGTTATTTTGTAGCAAAACTGTGCGCAAAGGATGTAAGAAATGTCAACGAAAACAATCCCAGACCTAGTTTTCAAAGTGTTTTCGTTGTCGGTCAGAACATGGTATTAGCTTTAACTTACATATGTACTACAGACAAACATACGACGTGCTGCTGTTGTCAGCAACCAATATCATCTACTTTTTGTAGGTACGACTGCATTAATCGCCAAAAAAGTGGCGATGCAGCGAATACGGTCGACGACTGCAACTGTGGCTGTGGCTAAAAAAAAAAGTGTTGTAGCAGTTCAGGCGTTTTGCACGTGGGCCATGATGAATTGCGTTTTTTCGCTTTGCGCCACTGTCATTACTTGCTGTTCTGTTAATTTAGTTGGCCCATAAAAATTGCAAATTCGCACTACTGCTGATGCGGCTGCTGACAACTATTATCTAGTAAGTTGTTGTTATTATTAGTGCAGTGTGCCGCGATGTCGGCTGAGTGATGAATTGGCTGCGCAAAGAACCTAAATTTGATTCGATTTGCAGGTTTTTTTTCTTCTTTTTTTTTTGAACACATCAACTCTATTCGTGCAAATAATATTCGATTATTGCTAAAGTAGCTTTTTTAATTATTAATTTCACGCTAAATAAAAGTGCGATTGTGCGTGATATTTTATAATAAAATATTTGGTTTGATTTTTAAATTTTCATTTTATATCTGCTTCATCTTTTGCTCGCGTTTATGTGACATTGTCCCCGTTTACTATTTATTTCGACATATCGAGAAGTAAGACCGTTTCTTTAACATATGTATGTATGTTTGTATTTGTGATTTTTATTTTTATTCTTTGACCTCTTAAGTCGCCTATGTTCTTCATATTCATAAATGTGTAGTAACCCAGCCAGCAAAAAATCCGAAAACCGATCCGAAAGCGGAAAAAAGTCGATGAATACCGGATTTTTGTCCGTTTACCGATTCCATTTCCGGATACTTTAATGATCCGTTTTCTCACTAAAGTTTTCGGCAGAAACGTATGTACAGAAAAGTACCGAAAATAGTGGTGAAAAGGATACGTTTCTGAAATTTATCTGATATAATTTATCGTTCAATACGCTTTCCTTCTGCACTTCACAGATACTTTTTCATGATTCAAAAGGCATAACATAAAATTAGGAAGCGCCTGACGGAATTCGAACCCGGCACCTTGTGGGAGCTAACAAATAGCGGCCAGTTTCTCTGCACGCCCAACCAGTGCCGACTACGCATGCATGCTTTCTTTTTCGAACGTTTTCCGGATACGAAAATTTGTGATAACTGTAGGAGTTTTGAGAATGCGTTTTCGGATACGACTAAATTGCACTGTTGGCAAAATTTTCGTTTATTTGCTGGCTGGGAAATGATGTTTGTCTGTTTAATTTGAATCTGCGACTAGTTGACTTGTTAGCGGTGCGTATTTGCATATGCGACGATTGAGACCGCGCGGTCGGTGTGAGCCGGCTTTTGATGTTCAATGGATATTTGTTTTTTTTTTTTGTTTTTATGTATTATTCTAGAGGTAACCATAAATTTTGGTGTTAAAAAGTATTGGAAATATACCAATTTACCTCATATTGTGCGGCTGTTTTAGTGGCGACGATCAGTCTTGACGTGCCGTTGAAGAAGAGCGGATTAAGAAACTCTAAAAGTTCTTGCTTTATTTCACAATTCTGCGAAATAAATCCTAATAAAGTAATGTGTACATTGGAACGTTTTTCTAGATTTAGTATACTTACATTTTGCACAACACATTTAATGTAATGAGCTAACGTATAAAATCTTAAATTTGTGTTACGATAAATGTGTGGTAGAATTTGGCGCGAAAGCTGGTGGACGAAACGATAAGGAGGTTTATTTTAAAGTCAGTGTCGTTGTAGAGCTAATTCGAAAGCTTCCTGATTTCTGTTTGATATAAAGTTACTTGTTACTTGTTATGTGCTTAAAGTAATTGAGAAAGTAAAAACGGAAACATTAAAAAAACATAATAAAATTTAACTCTTCAAGTGCTTGCTCTGCCGTAAGACATTATTTCTGTTTAGATGCATAGGGTTGTGAAGGTGTCATATCACTGCTTAATTTCCATCTAGGTGAGCTGCGTGGAAAGTGGGTATGTCACGAGAAATTTGCGGGGTGTGAGTGTAACTTTTTTTCCTAAGGCAGGAAATAGCACTGCCCGCAGGATTCCACACCCATTATCCGTTTGTTTTTATTCTTATTGATAATCCTTGAGAAGCTGATTGACATTTCTGAAGAAAAATCTTCCCGAACAAATATTTTTTATTGGATTGGTATGCTATCGGAGTCCCCAATATAATTTAAATTTTTGCGTAGAAAGATTTTTAACACCCTTATAAATATATGCCATCATAAGTTTTCGCAAACAAATCACCAAAAATTGTTGACTCTCACAAAGTAAAACAACTCGCCATAAAAAAATAGTTTAAATATAGTTCTTGAAAAACCACCTTTATTTGAAATATGTTTTTTTCTATATAGAGAATTAAACAAGGATTATAATGGTGTAATTTTAAATCCCTAATATACTGGTCTGCACTATGTAAATCAACTTCAAAAAGTTAAACTGTTTATAGCTAAGTTAGCATTAGGACAATTACGACCCTCTTATATGTAGAAATATTAAACCCGTTTTTTAGTTTTTAAAAAATATATGTATGTAGAAAAACGACTTTCAATTTTTTTATTTTCTCATGTTTTGAATATGATATACATATTTAAAAAAAATATAACACATTGAAATACTAATGCCTTGGAGTTAAGCAAAACATTTGCGTGCAGTAAAATGAGTTTTTTTCAACTTTGTTAAAAAAAATATATAAAAACAAAATCATTTTTAAGAAGTAGTTCTTTAAGCCTCTTAAGAATTTAGTAATCTTTCTATTAAAGAAAGGTATTGCCAATACGTAAAACATTGTAGACTGTAGACAATTTTGAATAGTAAATTCCGCGTTTGCACCACTGTGCGGCATTCTCTCGCCATTTCTCTGGATATGAGTGGATGTCCGGCACTGCATATTTGCTATGTGATATCATAATCAAGCCAATTATGTTGCATGGAATGATTGTCTAGTGGAATTCACTAGGAAAGTGATAATGGAATCAGTGCAGCGCTTCGGCTGACTCCTACTATAACGCGTAGCGTCATATCTGACATTCTGACATTCGGCTATCTTATAGAAATTTTTCAAGGCAAATTTTCAAATAAGATAGTGTCAAATCTTAATTCTCGCTCTTACCTGGTATAATTTCCCCATGTACATATTGTGGATATGACTGCCGTGGTCTGCTGCGTCATTCGGATAAGAAGCACTGGTTCCTCCGGTTTCTACTTCAAGCCGGCGCATAGTGTGGCAAATGAGGGTGGTTACGGACAAATGAGTCTCATATTTTATACGATTTCATTTCTTTCTTAGTAAGTCTCGTACAGGTAGGTCACTTATAAAGGAACGTTGACAGTCAAGCGGCATTGAAATTTTTTGCATCGCGCATCGATAGCACCGCTGAGTTACGTCAACACCGCTCTTTGCGGGCTTCCTAGACATAGTAATAACGAATAGTAATAAAATAATCAATGAATTGGCAAGTAACGGTTCAGAAATCCAGTGAGTAAAATACCAAGTTTAGTATTTAGAAATGCACTAAATATCCCAGTACTTTCCACGAATGAGTCAGTAGCCAGCATGAAGACAGATGGCATGATACCCTGCGTGCAAACAATTCTAAGGTCACATATCCTCAGCATTTCTCTCTTTATTTTTGCCACTTGTTATTAGATATAAACAAGTTGGTAGCAATTAATTTGATTGGGACTGACAAGTATTACATATCGATGGCTGAGTGGAAGATCGACCTATCTCGGCAGGCAGTTCAAAAACATTCTATCTCAAAAAACTTTTGAAGAACGCCCTATTTCAGAATTCGTTTCAAAAACGCCCTATCTCANGATATGTATTTATGTCACCACTTTGAATTGTTGGAGCAAGTATCATTTAACATAATTTCTAGAGATTTTTTCTCTGAGCAGCAATCCACGGGGAATCACAAACGTCATAGTAAATTAATTCTACCGTAGTTCGCCGTATATCCCTAAGTCTAAAAAATTTTTGTAACACAATTTAAATTTTTTTATGTCGGACGTATGGTTGGCCTTTTTACATTTTTCGTTATATCTTCGCCATTTGTAGTCGGATCTTAAAGTATGATTTATCGATGTGTTTGTCTTTTGTTCTAAAAGCTCACTGCCTTCAAGTACAATGTTCTAGTACTTGTCTATTAGATCTCCCTATAAATCAAAGCTCTCCAAAAATCATTAAACTTTTGCTATGGAAGTATTTTTTTTTATCAAAATACTGTTTTTGTTGCCGAATGTACATACATAAGTGTTACCTTGAAATGTGAATTAGCGACCTCTAGGTTCGGCAAAAAAATAATAATTTTCGAAATTGCCTTGCAATTCTTCTTCTTTTTTCGTATATCTCTTGACCTCTCAATAAAACCTGTGAGTTTTTCGAAGTTTTCAAGGATTTTTCTCGTTTAAAGGAGCCCCAAAAATGGTTTTGAAATTATATCAATATATTATATTTGATTCAAATAAATGAATGTTTGGTGCTTAAACATTTTCTACGTGTTTGGTCTAGCTTCGATTCGTATTCTGGTTCTTGATGTTGTGACACAAATGGAAAAATCTACGTACACTTTTAATCCACCTCTGAGGAAGCTTTTTTCTGGCAGAATTACATTCGGAGGTTTGCCAGTGTCTGTCGAGTGGTGACCGCTATTTCAGCGGCAGTACCCACGACGGCAAGAGCACTACTCAAATTCGAAAGAAGTCAGAAAAAATGCAATAAATTTTAAAAATAATTTAAAAAAAGGCCAAACGTGAATTTTTACTGATTTTTTTTGTCTTACTTTTGATCTAGAAAAAACTTTGAACTTGTTTTGATTTGTTGTTAATAATTATTGTTATAATTATTGTAATTTTTGGTTATGACTTCATACTAATAAACGCATTTTAACTGTATGAAAACTATGTAAAATAAAACCTGTTAACCCGGTTTTTTCTTAAATTCCAAATCCGGAACCGTTTTTTTTTCAAACTGCAATGTTTAGAATAACTCATGAAACCGGTTTTGGAGAAAAGGCGAATAATCGAACACACTACTAATGGCGTAATACATACTAATTATCCATGCTTATTGAGATTTTTTATATTAAAACCGAATTTTTGCAATAGCTTTGCTAAAGCCAAAGAGAACAAATTTTAAATAACAGTAATTAACTTGCTTATTTACTTGTATAATTAACTGTATTTGTCTTATCAATTCTTAAGTGCCCGAACTCTAGACAAATATTTCCCAATCAAATATTTACTTAAGTAAGTAACTTTGCTACACAAAAATGTTCTAGGCACTTTTTCCACGTCCAAATAGCACACATTTACGCTAATTAATACTTGCATCTAACAGCATTTCTATGTTTTTGCTTGCAGATATTTCCGTTGTACACAAAACATCCTGGAAGTGCCCCAACGATAAACAGTTCACAGAATATTGGAATTTTCAAAATGTCGGCCATTAGAATGAATGAAACAAATACAATTGTCGATCGGATGGTCAACTTTCTGGTGGAGCATGAGGATATGCGCACAAAGAGTTGGTTCCTCTCGAACGCGCCCGGTCCACTAGTTATGATATTGGCTGGCTATTTGTATTTTTGCTTGTATGCGGGTCCGCGTTACATGCGCGATCGTAAACCATTCGAGCTGAAGAATACGCTGTTGGTGTACAATGCGGTGCAAGTGATATTCAGTTGGGTGCTCTTCTATGAGGTATGTATGTATAAGTGCATGCATGTGCAGGTGATGAGCGGTGTATTTTAATCGGATTTAAATTATCAATTGATTCAAGTATATAAAAATTTAAATATTTTTTCTTTGCCAGGGTTACAAGGGTGGCTGGGGTGGCCACTACAATTTCCGTTGCCAACCTGTGAACTACGCGACAGATCCCATTTCTATGCGGGTAGGCAATATTAAATTTTTTTTGTCCCCAGCTGGAAATATGTAAAATCTTTCAAGGTATGAAACAGGCAATTCTTCAGTAATAAAAACGGTTAAGAACTCAGGAATTATAAGTACTAGTAGATCAACAAATGGCTTTGACATTACAATCAGAAGTTCTTGAGTTGAATATAGACCTCGGTTCGCTTGAATAGTTAGGCAATTTCATTATTTGGGATCCGATGCATGTATTCACTTCGCGCTAGAAAATGTCTCAATATTTTTCAGAACTTTTTTTATTTCTATATATACTACATATGTAGAACGCTATATTCGAAATGGCCTGCAGTACGCATACCGGGGATGCCAACTCTCTTAGGGCTAATTCCCCGAAACTTCTGAAAAAATTCGCCTATTTTCAATGAAATTCCCCCAAAATGAATTTTGCTACATATTTCAAGCACTTCATGCTAATTGATTTATGAAAAAAAACAACAAATATCATTAATTGCGATATATAATATAAAAAACGGATTCGATGGCTTGGTGGGGAAAACCAAATCGAGAAAAGAGAGCGTCAACCGAAAACACTAAAAAGTGAAAAACGCCGCTATCAGTGTTGCAAGAAGATTTTGAGGCTTTTAGCTAAATTCTTCAAAAAAAAAAATAACCCAAAAATTTGTTTTATGGTCAAAGAAGAAAACTCCTCACGAAGAATGGAAGCGAGAACGAAATTTGTCCATAGCGCTGCATTAATTTGAAATGTTTGAATTTTAATATTAATAACAAAAAAATAAATAACAAATTTAAGATATTTATGACAATGTATGCCATTTTCTCAAGCAGGTTTAAAATTTATCCGCTCTGCAAACAATTTTTTTTTTCAGAACAAAATTAAATATTTAAAGGGCAGATAAATTTTAAAATCTACTTCAGAAAACCGACCTAAGACAACGAAAGACTTAACACGCGAACTTTCCTTGCAAAGAAAATGAAAAATTCTTCACCCTAATGTTAAACGATCTTGAAGTTGAAATGATCCAGCTGTCCTCTGGCTTAGAATTAACAATCGTAGTTCTCACAAAAACGATTTTCCTTGCTCGCAGACGCCTTTCTCATTCTTAACTTTAAATTGTTTGTCCCCGTTTGCTTACTTTGCGGGAACGTTCTTGACATTACGTTTTATTTTCCTGCAGAACTAAACCAAAACCGAAACGTTCTCGGTCCATGAACGTAAATGTCACAGAAAAATGTAAAAAGGCGATCCGTAGGTCCNATTTGTAAGTTTCGTTGATTTCACAGTGACATAATTTTAAGATTTCTGTTGAGGACCTGAAAAAAACTATGCCCAAACGGTAGTACCCATGCGTGATAGTTAAACCCTAAGAGGATTTTGCACTAGCTTATCATAATTTGCTTTCGATTATAAGAGTTCCTGATATCCGAGTTCTGGATTATCGGAGGTGACGGCGCACAGATATCGCTGTGAGGAAAGTAAGCTTTCAAAAAAAAAGGACACAACAATTCAGGATTTTTTTAATAAATAACTTTTTTTATATAGGACAAAATTTTAACTAACCACAATAATTCCAGTTTGCGTAGTTCTTATTGTTAGCTTCTTTTCCGGATTTTCCGAGTTTTCTATTATCTGAGGTGGCTTTTGTAACATAAAACATAAATATAATTCTTCTCTTCAAAAGCCCATGTATATAAAACTTAGCCAGCAATTTTTACGTAGAGCATTTAAAGCCCATTGCCTATTGTGAATTAAGTGTACCATTCACAGAGACTTCACTAAATTCACTTTGCTAAATATAGAAAAAGCTGTAGACTAAGGAAGGACTAACGCCGTACGTATGCAACCAAATGCTGGACGCTAGATCGATATAACTTGAGGAGGCTTTGTTGTAGTGGACGGCACCGTGGAAATCTACATAATTATCTTAAGCCTTTGGAAGATATGTATAAAATGTGTGACAGCCCTCTATATAACGGGGGCGCTAAGGACAACTTCAACGGCTGCTGCAGAAAAGATACTGAACTTGCTGTCAATAGAGCTTACGTTAGAGAATCACGACATTCAATATCTTAACTGATGGTTCAAAGAAAACGATTTAGAAAATGCGAACGAAATAAGAGCTGGAGCCTACAGCAAATAGATTGGTTGTTGATAGTCAAGCAGCGATAAAAGTAATCAACACATTACATATTTTGTTCAAAAATTATCTGAGAAACACGGAGGGCAGTGGAGATACTAGCCACGAATAAGCAGATGAATATCATTGGGAGATTCAATTACACACATAATCAGGTTACATTAGTCTAAAAATTAATTTCATTTAATTTTGTCGAGACCAATACACAACATCTGAAATAGTCCTGAACAGTTCTCAGAGGGGTCGAAAAAGTCGTGAATTTTTCCTGAAGTGATCTCGAAAAAATCTTGAAACGATCCCGAAATGGTCGCTGATTAGCGCAAAATAATTTCTAACGAGTGCCAAAATGAAATGCTTATAAACTAGCCTGAAAATTATCCTGCATTATTCCCAAAATGGTGCCAGACTGGTGTATGTTCCTGAAATGGTCCTGAACTAGCCCCCAAACGGTCGAGAACTAGGCTATTAAATAGTCGGGAACTAGGCTCGAAACGGTTACGAAAGGATCCTGAAGCAGGCCGGAATACTCCTAAACTAGTACCAAAAAGACACCGAACTATGTTAATTTGTATACACAAGCAGCAAATACAGATTTTCTGCTGAGTTACAAAAAGAGCTTAAGGGTTTCCAGAATTAGAAGGATAAGGTTACATAAACAGATGAAACAGTTTAGCTACCTGGACAACTATGAAGGTGATATGTAAACCAAGCGAAGATTGTTGTATAGAATGACAAGTGGTTTACTGAAAGGTCACTGTGTACTTGTCGCACACACATTCGAAATAGGAATCACTGCTAGCGAAAATGGAAATAGGAAATGCTTTAGCTACAGTTAAGAAAACTCTGGCACCATCAAGACTGAAATACGTAGAGGATGCTGACATAGGGAGTCTGCCTGCTGCCCGACATTGCCATACCTCACACCGCCAGCGCCACAAAGAAGTTGCTGTACTCAATTGGATGGGATCGCCTTCATTTTACCCTCTGTTCATTTTGTTGTAATAATATTTTTATTACAAACATACATTTTTTTGAAAAAAATTTAATACACTTAGATCTTTGTGGTCTTTTATTTGAAGTAGTTTTTTTTTCAAAATGGTTGCTATAGGGTGTAAATATTCTAGCGTTTGGGCATAGTTTGATGAAGCGTTCTAAAATTTCTATTCCACAGTGTTATAAACAAAACAGCGCAGATATTAATATATATTTTTTTAACTTGCAGATACCACCACACCCTGATGCCTGTTTGCGCCTTCATCGGAGTTAAATATTTTGCCGGTTAGTTCGTTTGTCGAATAAACAATTTTTGATAATTTATGCATATCTATTGGTATCGTTTAACCATTTTCTAATTGCCCTTTCTAGGTGGTCACGGCACGCTGCTCGGCTTCATTAATTCCTTCATTCACATCATTATGTACGCCTATTACCTGCTCTCTGCCATGGGCCCCAAAGTACAAAAGTATTTGTGGTGGAAGAAGTACATTACCATTTTGCAAATTGTAAGTGGTTGCAAGCTTTTTGATTAATTTTAATGGAAATTTCAAGTGCAATACGAATTTTTCTTCTCACAGATCCAATTCCTCATAATTTTCGTGCACACTCTCCAAATTCAATTCCAGCCAAATTGTAATTTCTCAAAACCGATTGCTGCCCTGCTCACCTTCAATGCCGGCCTATTCACCTACATGTTTAGCTCCTTCTACATTAAGAATTACAATAAGGAGGCTGCTGCGGTGAAGGCCAAGACTGAAGCGGCTGTTAAACAGGATTGAGATGCTGCTACTCTCGACCTCTTTTTGCCATTCTACATTCGACTCTTTACTGCTTAGCACCTTTCTGTGCGCTGTTAATTTAAATATGAGTGCAATTAAATGCTCATAAAATTGCGAACAAACGAAGCCACCACTCCTTAGAGAAGTCCTTTTTATATTATTATTGGGCGCACCTCAATCGCTGGTAAATATGTATGTAAATGTTTTGCTACTTGGCGTGCTGGCGGCATTTGAGGAACAGATGCAATATAATTTAGCTATAAAATTCTTGTGAAAATTAATTTAAAGGAAATATTGGGGGGTAGTTAGTTAGGGGATAATAGCCAGTGGGTTGGAAGATTCATACTTGTACGCTTGTACATAAGTACATATTTAGTTAATAGTAAATTAATTTTAATTTTAATTATAAGTATGAAATCTAATTTCAATTGTGTCTTAAAACAATGTAGGTAATTAGTAAAACATATACAAGTTATATTGTACATACAAGAAAATTATAAAACGATCATTGCGCTTTTTTTTGCCCATAAGCCAATTTTCTCTTTCTAGTTCGAAACCAAGTGCCGATCGAATCGAATAATTTGAAAAGTGCAATTGTACCAAATATTATGTTTTAGTTTAACTATTATTTAATATTTAATGATTATCGCTTGCTTTCTATTTCTTCCTAATAATACACACGCAACACATAAAAAAAAAAATTATTTTTGGATTATTCCAAAAATTTAGTGTATGTATGTGTGAAGAGTAAAAAAATATATATTATAAGACCATGCATACTTAGCTACAGCTTTTTTAGTAGACTATGTAGATGTTTATAATAAAACTTAATTTTTTTACCATGCTTGTATATACGAAGGTACATTTTTATTAAAATCGAATAAATGTTTTGAGACAATTTTATGTGTTGCATTTATTGTTTAGTTTTCATTTGCGAAAGAAACTTTGAGATGCCATGTAAAGGAGCGCAAATTCCGTG